>NC_091984.1:225420266-225695266 GCF_044704955.1 Pristiophorus japonicus
CATGTGATTAGTGATCAATACTGGTTGAGAAATTACAGGCCCCATCATTATAAATGCCCTTAATTTGTTGTCAACAGATACAAATGTAATTAGATGATTGGCATGATCAAAAAGGCCCTTAAAATCATTCACAAATTGATTCTCCTCACAACCACTTGAAGCAGCCTTTTAGTACAGATCCTCCGAGTTACAAAATGGCATCCGAAGTGCCGAGTACTGCCGACTTAAGGTCAGGTGAGCGCAGCTTTTTTTCAGCGACTTTTTCGGCCAGTGATCATTTCGGCGAATTTTGGGCGATATGCTGAAAGTAGCGGTCGGCGATAATCGGGCGCAAGTTTCCATTTTCAGCGCTATTCTCGGCCTTGCATGCAGATGACGTCATTTTTTTTAAAAAATCAGGCCGGGCGATGCAGCACATTCACGTGTGCCGAAAGTTGGGCTGGCAATAAATGGGCGATAATCGGGTGCTGGTTTCTACTTTTTAGCAAATGTGGGCGACAGCCTGCATCTCACTGCTTATATGGGCGCTAAATAGGCAATGATGTGCCAAAGTCTAGCCCTCGAGATGTAACCGGTTTTAAGCAAGCGCAGAGCTTGGGAAAGGGAGGAAAGAACAAAAAGGGAAGGTCTGCGATAGGGTGGAAAGCAGGAGAGATTAGAGACAAAAGGGATGATGGTGCATGGCGCATGGAGATGGTAATGGAACAAGTAAAGAAACAACAGATGGGTCCCGAGGAGGTGGAAATGGAAATGGTAGAATCATCAGCACGAAAAAATAAGGGCAGTGGTTATGATCTGAAATTGTTGAGTTTTCCAGTTCTGATGCGAGGTCATCGACCTGAAACGTTAACTGTGTTTCTCTCTCCACAGATGCTGCCCGACGTGATGAGTATTTCCAGCACTTTCTGTTCAGATTTCAGATTTCCAGCATCTGCAGTATTTTGCTTTTGGTGTTGCTGTGTGGGGGTCTCTATTTCACGCCCGGACACCGGTCAGACCAGCACGCCCATTCTCTGCGCGGGTAAATTACTGGCAGCCTGACATTGGCACAAGGCACTGAACGATGCCACTAGTTTGAATCGCCCGCGGTGAGGTCAATAAAGCGTGCTGCTGAGGCCAGAAAACAGTCCTTTTACCGGTCCAGGGACTTGTGTCGGGACAGTCGGGTCGGAACAAAAATCAGAAAATGGCGCAAACACTCGGCAGGTCAGGCAGCGTTTGCAGAGAGAGGAAGGTGGGGGTCACGCTTCCAGTTGACGATCGGTCGGCAGATGTTCTGGGCAGCTAGTCTTTACAAAAATATCGATCATTTAGCTTTCAGGTACCATCGACCAAGGGAGTCAGGAGTCAGTGACACAGGCTCACATTCAGTGTTCAGTGGGGTGCCGGTTATGGGTCGGGAAATCCAGTTGCTCAATAGGATGTAAACATGAGTGGCCAGCTCCGCAATTCAAACCAGACTCCTTAACCCACATACTTTTTTTTTTAAACTTTAAAGACTTAAAAAATAAAGCCTCCCATTTCTACAGCTCCTTTCACGGCCACCGGACGTCCTAAATCACTTTGCAGCCAATGAAGTACTTTTGGAGTGTAGTCACTGTTGTAATGTGGGAAACACGGCAGCCAATTTGCGCACAGCAAGCTCCCACAAACAGCAATGCGAAAACGACGAGATAATCTGCTTTTGTTATGTTGATTGAGGGATAAATATTGGCCAGGACACCTGGGATAATTCCCCTGCTCTTCCTCGAAATAGTGCCATGGGATCTTTTACCCGAGAAGGCAGATGTCTCATTCGAAAGACGGCACCTCAGCGCTGCACTGGAGCGTCAGCCTAGATTTATGTGCTCAAGACTCTGGAGTGGAACTTGAACACACTACCTCCTGACACAAGAGGCGAGGGTGCTGCCCACTGAGCCACAGCTGACAGTAGTTTAAAACATCAGCGACCCTTAATTCAATGGCAGCCTTGAAGCACACTGGTACACAGCTCCAATCCGGCCTTTACTGGATTGCTGTGATCTAGTCAGTCAGTGTCTTACACCACTTTTGGAAGGGTCAACATTATTTTCTTAGTCAAATATTCAAAGCATGCAAATCTCGGGATTTGGTATTCTCTGTCACAGCAACAGGGAAAACAGGCCAAGTGGCTTATGTAAATCGCACGGGGCTGGGATCCAAGGAATTTATTGCAGAAATGCAATGGGAGATCGCAGACTATAAAATTTATGCACAAATAAGGCAAGATATCCATTCCAAATCATTACCAAGCTACGGCTGCAAGATTATTCTACTGATTACGACCATAAATATCACTGACAACAAATCTCAACACACAAGTGAAGCAGGTCCTGCTCCGCTCCCTCTCTCTCGCCCACCCCCTTCCTCTTCCCCCCCCCTCCCCACTCGCTCAACCACCCACTCTTTCCCCTGTCCTCTTCCCCCCCCCCCCCCACACCCCTTTCTCTCTCTTTCTCTTGTGCCCGCCCTCTCCCCCCCACTCACTCCCTCTCTCTCCCTCTCTTTCTCTCGTCTGCCCCCTCTCTCTCTCTCTCTCTCTCTCTCTCTCTCTCTCTCCCCCTCTTCCCACCCCCCCGCGCTCTCTCTCCCGCCCTCTACTCTTGTCCCACTCTCTCGCACGCCCTCTTCCCTCCTCTCTCACCTGCCTTCTACCCCCCCCTCTTTCGCTGCTATTTATTTATTAATAAACGGTAAGCAGGTTTGAATAATGCACAATGCCCGTGGCAACCCTACTCCAGGTCAGACACCTTAGTGCAAACATCGAGTCAAACCGAGCACCATTTGGGACAGAGCAGCATCACTATGTTAGCAGCTGCACTGGGGATGTCTATTGGGGATTTGTGTTTTTTTTTAAGTTAAGACTTTTGTGCTCCCAAATTGTTTATTTAAAAGTTGGATTGTTGCCTTGGTGACATTTCACCCGTGAGAAGGTTCTACATCTGCTACACATCAGCTACAATGGGTTCTGGGCTGTTTGCATTTGTAGACAGACCAACGACAGCCTGCTTCTGTCAGCAGTGCGATATTCGATAGGTTTGCAGCCCGGTGACAATACCTGCTTGCTAGCTGCTGTCCATGTACCAGATTCAGCCATGATCTCATTGAACGGCAGAACAGGTCCCGAGGGGCTAAATGGCCCCCTCCTGTTTCTAGGTTCCAAAATTAAAATGGCTCGCCGGTCCTTTTGCAGTCGGCCATCATCACTCCGAGCAGAAATTAACTTCTTCCACATCGGATTAACAGCGGAAGCTGCCCATTTGGCCCAAGTGGTCCACGCGAGAATCCTCCCACCTTACTTCATCTAACTATCAGCATTTGCTTCTATTCCCTTCTCCCTCATGTGCTTTTTGAGCATCCCCTTAAATGCATCTATGCTATTCGATTCAACCACTCCCTGTGGTAGCGAGTTCCACATTCTCACCACTGAGTCAAGGTGTTTTTTCTGATGTCGGTGCGTCCGTGAATTAACTATTGGATTGCTTGGTGACTATCTTATACTGATGGCCTCTGGTTATGCTCCCTACTGGATTGATTAGTGACCATCGTATATTTATAGCCCTTGTTCTGGCCTCCCCCCACAAGTGGAAACATTATCTCCACATCTGCATTATCAATCCTTCTCCTAAAGACCATCATTTGGGTCGCCCCCTCAGCAACGTTCCCGCTACGCTGCACGGACGCACATCTGCAAGGTCCCGCGCGGGCATCTCAGCGGTTTTTATACCGTAGATACCGCGCAGGTGCAGACATGTGAACGTGCCGCGCAGTGGGGGAAGCAGTGCGGCCTTACAGGGGACGTCGCAAGAAATCGTGACTTGGGGGAAATAACCGGAGACCAAAAAGGTCTCCTCAGACTGGTGTTAGAATCGAAGGAGTCATTCCGTGGTACAATAGCTAGAGCAACTTGAACAGCGGGAACATAAATAACTGATAACAGGCAGCTCCAAACATCTGAAGGCCAAGAATGGACTCATTGAACGGCGGTGCAGGCTCAAAGGGCTGAATGGCCGACTCCTGCACCTATTTTCTATGTTTCTAATGGCCTGTCTGACTCCAGCCTGGGGAGGATAAGGACAGGAGAGGTGGGCCTTCAGAAAGTATAAACAGGAAAGGCAGGTGAAGCGGAGGGTTTCACCCGAGAGGTCAGACAAAGAACTCGACGAGCCATTGGGCACCCTGGTTTGGGAAGAGTCCTTATAGGTTAAATGGTCCTGTCCATATCTTACACCAGGCCCACCCCCAACGAGAGAATAAAAGACCTAGAAGGCGTTTCAGGGCAGACGGTGCAGAGAAGAGCTATTGGTGGCACCAGCCGTCTGTCTGATCGGGACCAATACCAGCTCCTTGTCATGGTCATATGTCTATCCTGACTGTGCGTTGTGTTTGACTATATTTGAACTACCGCTCCTTTAACTAAAATGCCTCATAACTCCCCAGACCCGTTGGGTATCCGTGTGTGACCTGTGATCCTAATCTTACAACATTGCCTCTCAGTCTTCTGTTTCCGAGAGCAAAGAGGCCCGAGCCTGCTCAGTCTTTCCCTGCGCCTCAATGCCAAAACAGGACGTACCCAAGTGACGGCTTAACTTGGCCGGCAGGGTGGTGCGGCGGGGCGGCTGAGTGGAGAGCTCGACTTACCTTCGCTGTCTGTCAGCACCTCCATCCTGCCACTGAACATGGCCTTGAGCATGGTGTCCTGCTTGGTCAGGGTCTGCATGGTGGTGTAGTACAGGGCACCGCCCACGTTCAGCTTGACGTACTTGGAGCTCGGGCTCGCCCCTTTGAAGGAGGTGGTGCGGGTCGACGCTGCCGGCACCGGACTCACCGCGCTTTCTCCGGACATTCTCTCGTCCTGCGGGAGGCAGCAGTGTTTGGTTAGGAAAAAGAAAGACTTGCCCCTATAATTGCAGGAGGCTTCTTTGTCTGTGATTTCAGATTGAAAAAAGAAAGACTTGCATTTATATAGCGCCTTTCACAACCTCAGGGCGGCCCAAAGCTCTTTGCGGCCAATGAAGTAATTTTGGAGTGTAGTCACTGTTGTAATGTGGGAAACGCCAATTTGCGCACAGCAAGCTCCCACAAACAGCAATGTGATAATGACCGGATAATCTGTTTTTGTTACATCGATTGAGGGATAAATATTGGCCCAGGACACCGGGGATAACTCCTCTGCTCTTCTTCGAAATAGTGCCATGGGATCTTTTATGTCCACCTGAGAGAGCAGACGAGGCCTCGGTTTAACGTCTCATCCGAAAGACGGCACCTCCGACAGTGCAGCGCTCCCTCAGCACTGTACTGCAAGTCCCAGCCTAGATTTTTGTGCTCAAGTGCCTGGAGTGGGGCTTGAACCCACAACCTTTTGACTCGGAGGCGAGAGTGCCACCCAGAGCCACGACCTGACATACAAGGTACCTGGGAGCACGAGGACACTGATCAGAACAGGGGTTTGAACGCAAGTAGCAGTAACTAGTTCCTGAACAACTCGCATTTATAGAGCGCCCGTTTAATGTGGTAAACAATGCCCCAAGGCTCTTCACAGGAGCACAATTGGACAAAAAAATGACATTGAGTCAAAGAGACGTTAGGACAGGTTGGCCACAGGGTTAGGTTTTAAGCAGTGTCAAAGGAGGAGAGAGCAGTTTAGGGAGGGAATTCCAGAGCTTCGAGCCCAGATAGCTGAAGGCACGACCGCCAATGGAGGGCCGAAGGGGGAGGGGGCGCGGGGAGGTGGGGAAAGAGATGGACAAGAGGCCAAAGTTGGGGGAACACACAAGTATAGTACAAAGCGTACTAACAGACCAGCATGACACACCTTGTGGTCTAACAAAACTGATTTAAAAACACTGTCCACATCCCTTCTAAACAAGTGAGGGATTCCAATAAGGGCGCCTTTATTCACATCGGGTTTAGTGAGCAGTAAAGGGCACCGGATGCCCAATCTGCGGGTAACAGCGACACTATCTTGCAAATCCAACCAGCCAAATTGCCTCGGAGGGAGTGTAACGTAGGTTCACTCGGCCGATTCCTGCAATAAGGGGATTGTCCCATGACGAGAGATTGAATAGACTAGGTCTATATTCCCGAGCGTTTAGAAGAATGAAAGATCATCGTGCTCTAGGATCTTTTACGTCCACCTGAGAGGGCAGACGGGGCCTCGGTTTAACGGCACCTCCGACAGTGCAGTATCCCTCAGCACTGCACTGGTGTGTCAGTCTAGATTTATGTGCTCAAGTGCCTAAAATTCTTAGGGGGCTTGACAGAGTAGATGCAGGGAGGATGTTTCCTCTGGCTGGGGAGTCTCGAACCAGTGGTCACAGTCTCAGAATAAGGGATTGGCCATTTAGGACTGAGATGAGGAGAAATTTCTTCACTCAGAGGGTGGTGAATAAGAACATAAGAAATAGGAACAGGAGTCGGCCATTTGACCCCTCGAGCCCGCTCCACCATTTAATAAGATCATGGCTGATCTGATCATGGACTCAGCTCCACTTCCCTACCCGCTCCCCATAACCCTTTACTCCCTTATCGCTCAAAAATCTGTCCATCTCCACCTTAAATATATTCAATGACCCAGCCACCACAACTCTCTGGGGTAGAGAATTCCATAGATTTATAACCCTAAGAAATCTCTCCTCATCTCAGTTTTAAATGAGCGCCTCCTTATTCAAAGACTATGTCACCTAGTTTTAGTTTCCCCTTTAAGTGGAAATATCCTCTCTGCATCCACCTTGTCGAGCCCCCTCATTATCTTATAAGTTTCAATAAAATCACCTCTCATTCTTCTGAACTCCAATGTGTATAGGTCTAACCTACTCAGTCCATCCTTATAAGTCAACCCCCTCATCTTCGGAATCAACCTAGTGAACCTTCTCTGAACAGCCTCCAATGCAAGTATATCCCTCCTTAAATACGGAGACCAAAACTGTATGCAGTACTCCAGGTGTGGCCTCACCAATACCCCCCCCGTACAGTTGTAGCAGGACTTCTCTGCTTTTATACTCTATCCCCCTTGCAATAAAGGCCAGCATTCCATTTGCCTTCCTGATCACTTGCTGTACCTGCATACTAACTTTTTGTGTTTCATGCACAAGGACCCCCAGGTCTCTCTCTACTGCAGCAGTTTGCAATTTTTCTCCATTTAAATTATCTTTGGAATTTTTTTTCCCCCAGAGGGCTGTGGAGGCTCAGTTGTTGAGTATATTCAAAATATTAAGGGAATCCAGGGATATGGGGATCGGGCGGGAAAGTGGACTTGAGGTAGATCAGCCATGATCTCATTGAATAACGGAGCAGGGTCGAGGGGCTGTATGGCCTGCTCGTGCTCCTAATTCTTATGTTCTTAACTGATCCAAATCAGCCGCTGATTGAGCACAGGGTCTACAATTAGGTGAGTGGGATAAAGCAGCACCAAGCTCATTGGCAAATCCCGGGTGCTCAGGATGGTCTCCTTTCTGCCTATAGTATTCTGTGCAGAACCACTGAAACGTTTAACTCGCCGACAACCTCCATGCGAGCCCGACTGCAATCTGGCTTTCCACGAGGATGTGAGCAATGAAGACTTTTGTTTCTGAGACTGTTAGTTGCGGAAGTCACAACACAATAGAAAACAGGGCGGCATCATGAAGCAGCAGGCTCACACGAACCGTTTCCTATTGCAACGGTGCCGGCATCACAACTTGTTACAGCTCCGGGACCTCCCGAGATTGTCAATGGTGCTATAGAAATGCAAGTTCTTTCTTTCTTTCTTTCTGTCAGTCACATCTGGCAAACCTATGCAGGAGCCATCCTTCGTAATCCCAGCCCTCAAAACACAGTCCACAGCCCCAAATACTGATCCACCCCAGTCCCCCGGATACCGATCTCCCCCATCCCCCAGTACCTTGGATACCGATCCACCCCAGGCCCTCCAACATGACCCCACCCCCCCCTTGGGCTCAGGCCCTCCAACACGACCCCCCCCCCTTCCCCAGGCCCTCCAACCCGACCCCCCACTCCAGGCACTCCAACACGATCCCCCCCCCCCGGGCCCTCCAACACGATTCCCCCCCCCACCGGGCCCTCCAACACGATTCCCCCCCCCACCGGGCCCTCCAACACGATTCCCTCCCCCCCCGGGCCCTCCAACACGAACCCCCCCCCTCGGGGCCCTCCAACACCATCCCACAGGGCCTGGACAGCACCATTTGAAGAGCAGAGTAAATCTCCCAGTGGCATGGCCTACCCTGAACCAACACCACTGGGGGGAAAAAAAAGCAGCTTAACTGACCACTTATCTCATTGGCCTTTTTATGGGATCTTTGTGTGTGTGAAATTGGCTGCTGTGTTTGCCTACATCACAACACTGGTTACACTTCAAAATCCAATTCGTTGGTTGCGAAGCATTTTGGGACAACCCGAGTATGCGAGAGGTGTTACAGGAATTCACATCCTTCTTTCTCAACGTGGCCGGTGTCTCGCACCGTAACCAAGGCCCTTCGCTGAGGTTCCCCACCATATTATCCTTCCACGTGCTTCCTGTTCTGGTCACCACATTACAGGAATGACGCGATTGCATGAGAAGGGGTGCAGAGGAGATATACCAGGATGTTGCCAGGAAATTTTAGGTATGAAGAAAGATTGGGGCTGTTTTCTTTGTAATGGAGGAGGCTGAGGAAAGACATTATTGAGGTGTATAACATTCTGAGGGGCCTAGATAGAATGGATAGAAAGGACCTATTTCTCTTAGCAGAGGGGTCAATAACCAGGGGGCGTAGATTTAAAGTAATTGATAGAAGGATTAGAGGGGAGATGAGATCTTTTTTCACCCAGTGGGTCTGGAACTCACTGCCTGAAAGGGTGGTAGAGGCAGAAACCCTCATCGCATTTAAAAAGTACTAGGATACGCACTTGAAGTGCCGTAACCTACAGGGCTATGGACCTAGAGCTGGAAAGTAGGATTAGGCTGGATAGCTGTTTGTCGGCCGGCACAGACATGATGGGCCGAATGGCCTCCTTCTGTGCCGCTAATTTCTAGGATTCTAGGATGCCTGGCGCGGCTCAGTAACCTGCTCTCAAGGCTTCCATCAATGCTGCGTCACTGCAACCGAGGTGCTGAACCCAGCCGTGAGGTGCAGCGAAGCAGGAGCTGCTGGTCCTAGGGCCGTGCTGTAGTGCAACCAACTCTCTGTTAACATTTATTCCTTTCCTCCATCCTCTCCCCCCTAAATAAAATGACTTTTGGACCAAATGCACCAAAAATAATCCACATGTTGAGTGGAAGCCTGATTAATGGCCCTTGGTATACCCCCACGGGGAGTCACAGAATACATTTACAACTACATAAACCTGAGGTCGTCCAAAACTCAGCTGCCCCATGTCCTAACTCTCACCAAGTCCCACTCACCCATCACCCCTGTGCTCACTGAGCTACATTGGCGCCCGGTTAAGCAACGCCTCGATTTTAAAATTCTCATCCTTGTTTTCAAATGCCTCCATGGCCTCGTCCCTCCCTAGCTCTGTAATCTGCTCCAGTTCCACAACCACCAGAGATATCTGCGCTCCTCTAATTCTGGCCTCTTGAGCATCCCTGATTATAATCACTCAACTATTGGTGGCCATGCCTTCTGTTGCCTAGGCCCCAAGCTCTGGAATTCACTGCCTAAACCTCTCTGTCTGTCTCTCTCTCTCCTTTAAATTGCTCCTTAAAACCCATCTCTGACCAAGCTTTTGATCACCTGCCCTAATTTCTCCTTATGTAGCTCAGTGTCAATTTTTGTGTGTTAATCACGCTTCTGAAGCACCTTGGGACGTTTTATGTTAAAGATATTTTTATAAATACAAGTTGTTGCTGTTATCAACAAAGTGTGTCTGGAAAGCAGGACAGCAAGTGTGACGTTACAAGTGTGGACTATATGCAAATCATTTAATACTCATTTATATAATGTATCACTGAGCAGGTCTGAATTCTGTAACAAATCACCTCTGTTCCATGTCCTATTTGCTTTATTTATACTATTCGCCCTATTTAATCAACTAACACTTTGAACTTCCTCCTTGGCAAGTTCTCGCCCGCACACACATGCAAACTATTTTTACCAGTAACATATACAGCAACTTATATTTAACTATGCTGCACTTCATCAGCCCAAGCATTATTTCCTGTCAAAGCTCTTTTTGCAAAACCTGTCAAGCTTCACTCATCTAAGCAAGCCTGGCTTCATATTAAAACCAGAACACTGCAGCACACAGCCATCCCTTCATTCAATTCACTGAAGATATTTGAGCTGCTTCAATGACATGCTCAGGCTCTGAACAAGTGCAATAATTTTACTTATTTGGGTTTAAACATTAATCTACTTTGACAATGTTGCACTTCAAAATAAACACAGACTGGCAATCAGTCTTACTCTTTCTAAAACCGATGTGTATTTTTATATACATATTTATATATATCTATATAGTTAGTTATGTTTATATATATATATATATATATATATCTATATCTAAATTAACATTTTTATATATTAGAGGGGACGCAAAGAAAAACTTGTTTTTGCAGCGAGGGATTAGGATCTGGATTGCACGGCCTGACAGGGTGGTGGAGGCAGACTCAATGGTGGCTTTGAAAAGGGAATTGGATAAGTACCTGAAGGAAAATATATTTGCAGGGCCACAGGGAAAGGGCGGGGGGGGGGGGGGGAGAGTGGGACTAGCCGAGAGCCGGCATGGGCTCGACGGGCCAAATGGCCTCTTTCTGTGCTGTGACCATTCTATGATAATATCAACACGCCTCTCTCTTGTTCCAATGTTGAGAGCTGGATGGGGTTTGACGATGACCCGGACCGGGTGGCTATTAAAAGATTTCCCATTGGGAATAGGTTTCTTACATTACAAGAGTGACTATAGACTCCCGGGGGGGGGGGGGGGAGGAGAGTGCTTCATGGGCTGTAAAGCGCTTTGGGACGCCCGGTGGCGGTGAAAGGCACTATGTAAATGCAAGTCTTTCCTTCGCTCCTCTCCTGCCGAAGGCACTGAATGATTATGGCGCTGGACTGGGAACCCCGGAGGTCGCGGGTTCAAATCCCACCATGGCCGACTGGTGAAGCTGAATTCAATTAATCTGGTAATCAGGCAGAAGATGTCGGATTGTCTTTTAATTAACAGATGCTCGGGGGGCCGGGGAGGTTATGGTGAGGGGGTGGGGGGAGGTTATGGTGAGGGGGTGGGGGGAGGTTATGGTGAGGGGGTAGGGGGTGGGGGGTGTGCGGCCCGGGGTGAGGGAGGTTAGGGGCCGGGGGTTGGGGAGGTTTGGTGCCCGGTTGCCCGGTGACCGAGGCCCGGAGACCGCCTCCGCCTCCCTCCCTCCCCCCACACTGTGTGTGTTTTACAGGACAGCGGGCCCGCGATCGCCCGCTGCCAGCCGCCGCTCCGTTCACAATCAGACCATTTAATGTTTTAAAACCCACACACAAAATAACTTTCACAAGTTTCCGTCTCACCATCAACCCCGCCGCGCAGCTCCCCCAGCGGGCTTCCGGCTACTCCCGACCGCTTCCGCCCCGCACGGTGTCACCGGCAAACCCGTCACTTCCGCCCCGCTCGGTGTCACCGGCAAACCCGTCCCTTCCACATATTCGAGTTTTGAGACAAAGTATTTTTAGTTAGATTAGATGCGATGATGCATAACATTCCACATAGTGGGGGTGGGGTGTGGCACAGCAAAGCCTTGCCTGCCAGGCTAGTTGTGTGTTGTTTGTAAGTTAGGATTTTGATTTTGTTTAATGTTTCTTTGACTTGGCCAATGAAGGCCCAATCTATGATTCCTCCATTGTTACCGATAAACCGTATTCTAATGCTAATATTCATTCAATAAAACTGCTTGCGAAGATAATTTAAAGTTAATTAGTATAAAGGACATAGACTAGAAGTCAGTTATGGGAATTAAGGTACCATTTCAGGATGGAACAGTTTGGATAGCGGCTGGTTGAGCAGACAGCTCTAGCTTGGGGCCTTTGACTTAATGGCCCAATGTAGTGCCTAGAACATAAGAACATAAGAAAGAGGAACAGGCCCCTCGAGCCTGCTCCGCCATTCAATAAGATCATGGCTGATCTGATCATGGACTCAACTCCACTTCCCCGCCCGCTGCCCATAAGCCTTGACTCCCTTATCGTTCAAAAATCTGTCTATCTCCACCTTAAATATATTCAAATCCTTAAAAAAAAGTCAGCAAAAGTTGAGAGGCAGGCTCACGTTACATTATGGAGAATATTGAAGTACCCTCTAGAATATCTATTTAAACTAAAGAGAAATTATAAAAAGAAAAATTTGCGTTAAATAAAATCATCCCTAATCCCACTGCATAAATAGAACACATTGAGTGGGCGGCACACTGGTGCAAGATATTGAATGGAAACTGCAGCCCGCTGTGGCGCTGAGAGCTGACATGTGAAGTCCAGGATTCCCCACTCGCCCACATACTCATTAATTGTGTCGAATGTTGCCACGTTATGATGTCAATTGGAGGCTTGCTGCTTCCCCATATGGACAAAAGGATTATCAAACAGGCATCCCCGGTCCTTTGCTGCAATCTGCCTAGCAGCTGAACACAGCCGCACTCACAGAGTCCGGAGAGCAGGCTGTCCACCTGTTCTCTTGGCTGCTCAGGATGTATTGCACAGAGAAACCAGACTGGGGAATTGGTGAACTAAAAACCTTTAAAAGTTTTAACCTTCCCTTAGGAATCCCCTTCCTAACCTTCTCCATGTCTCCAATTCTCTCTCCTTTAAGTCATCCCTTAAAATCTACCTTTTTGACCGAGATTTTGGTCACCTATCCTGTCTCTTTATGCGGCTCGGTGCCAAATTATCTTTGATAACGCTGCTTGGGTTGTTTTACTACGATAAAGGCGCTGTCCAGAGCAGGGAGTTATCCCCGGAGTTGCACAGGCTGCACCAGGGAGGACAGGGATGGATGAGATAAGAGGGATCCAAATGGATTGGCCTTCAAAACGTATAAATAAGAATGTATGTGTAATGGTTGACGGAGGGTTTAGACAAAGAACCCAAATTGCCATTGGGAACCTTGTTATATATGTACACTCTCTGTGTAGTCTCTGTACAGTTGCCTAAGATGGAGACTTGTTTACTGGAGATACCATCAACAAGGTTCACTCTGTATACACTATGCTGGCACCACCAGAGGGCACAACTGGTGGAGGCCCAGGGGTCACCTGTACACCACAGGTACCCAGGTATAAAAGGGAGGCGACCATGTGGTATCCTCGCTCTGGGGTTATATTAAACGGACTAAGGTCACTACAGTTCAAGTGCAATATGTTGCCTCATGGAATCATTATCAGAGCATCTAAAGACATAACAATTGGCGACGAGATTATGGATTTTTACGTGAAAATGGCTCACTTTGGTATGTTGCAGCAGTTCTCTGATGGGGAAGCCTTTGCGGAGAGGCTCGACCATTTCTTCACAGCAAACGACCTGGCAGGCAATGATCTGACCACACTGGCTGATAAGCGCAGAGCTATCCTGTTCACCAGTTGTGGGCCCACCGTCTATGGCCTCGTCAGGGACTTGCTGGCACCAGCGAAGACAACGACCAAGACGTACGATGAGCTTGTAACGCTGATCCAAGAACAAATCAAGCCCAAAGAGAGCATCCTCACAGCCAGACACCGGTTTTACACCCACCGAAGGCCAGGAAATAGCAAAATATGCCGCAGACCTCAGGAGGCTGGCGGCACCATGTAATTTCGGCGAACACCTAACCGAAGCACTGCGGGATATCTTTGTCATCTGAATCGGCCACGAGGGCCTTCTTCACAGGCTACTATCTGTGGTTACCACAGTCACACTGCAAAAGGCCATCACCATGAGCCAGGCATTCATGACCTCGACCTGCGACTCTAGGCGGATGACTCATCCTCAGGACTCAAACCCGGCAAGTACTGTGCACAGACTGGCACCTTTTAGAGGCTGGACTGTAGAATATGAATCTCCTCAGGGGAGAGAGAACAGGCCCCTGAGTCCCTTAACTCTGAGTCCGCCAAGGGGGGACTAATCAGTTAGCACCATGCTAGCGTTGCGGAGGAAATCACCGGGCTCACCAGTGCCGTTTTAAGGACTATGTGTGCAAAGGGTGCAGCACAAAGGGCCACCTCCAGCGAATGTGTAAAAGAAATAGGACTCATTGTGTTGATGAAGAGTCTGCAGAGGGCCACGAATCCAGCGCGGATCATGAAGAGGTGGTCAGAGAGGCAGCTCAGCCCCACGATGAGGTGTATGGAATGTTTACCAGCAATGTTCCCGATTGAGGATGGAAGTCGAGATAAATGGCGCTCCAGTCTTCATGGAGGTAAACACGGGGGTGAGCCAGTCAGTAATGAATCAAGAAGCCTTTGATAGGCTATGGGACAATCAAGCTGAACGACCCAAGTTGGTCCAGGTTCAAGCAAAGCTGTTTAGCTACACCAATGAACTCATCCCAGTCGTTGGTAGTGTGAATGTTAAGGTACTCCATGATGGCGCGGTGCACAAGTTACCCCTGTGGATTGTTGCAAGCGATGGTGTGGAAGAAAGAATCTATGAATCTATGGCTTATGGTAAAGGGAAGGGTTAAATTTTGTTTTTGCTATATTTGAAGAAATAATAGGACTAGAACAACACCTACACTTTTTAGCCTTGAAACTTAGAAATGTAATTAAATGACTATCTGGTATTAAAAGGGAGTCTCCTGATATTCTGCTTATCAGACTGTGAACAGAGAGAAATTATGCCAGGACAGATAGAGTGTGTGCCTCCCGAGATGACCTTTGTACTCACGGAACTAATGAATAAGATTCCTTTTCTATTTCTGTATTCTATTTCTGTATAAAGATAGGGACAATTTGCTTGTAGAGCAGAGTCTTCTGCCTTGGTACGGTCCAAGCAGGCTCTCCGAGATATCTCGCTTTTTTAAAAATAAAATTCTCTCGAAGTGCAATTCTGAAAGTCTCCGCCTGAGTTAATTTAAGCTAAATTTCCTCGACAGATTCTGGCGTAGTCAGGCAGGATCTATAAAAAAAAACGAGATCCAAAAGAACTAAATTTAACTTTTAAAGAGAAAGGAGGAATTTTAAGGACCTTCCTAGCTGAAAGGAGGAAGGTGCCTAGGCCGTCCTAGCAAAAAGGGGACGGGCCGCCGAGATCCCCTAGGGGGTGAGGCATAATTTAAGGTAGCTACCGCAAAGAAGCTAAAATAACAAAAAGGCAAAAGGAGACCCCGAGCTGAGCAGAAAAGAGAACACCGGTGAGCGCTTTGTAAATTATTGTATATTTTGTAGGATTGTCCTAACTCTCATTTCAGAAAAGATCGCGAGACGTTGCACCCGGAAGAATGGGAAACGGCTCTAGTCGAGCAGGGCGCTCGCGCCCAGCTCCTAGAAAAGGAAAGAAAGACGACCTCTCAACTGAAAGAATGAAAATACATCCTAAAACTGAGAAAAGAATCCGTAAGGTAGTAAAGCAACGAGAGAAGGTAGGAGATCCTATTGTGCCGCCCGGCTCGCCGGCGGACACTGTAATTAAAGAAACAGGAGACGACAGATACGCGGTAACGTTTAGTAGCGATTTGTACGGTTGGTCTGATGGGGATTGGCCATATGGAGGAAGTTTTAAATTGTCCTTAATTGAGGAATGGAGACAGACCACCAAAGATGGGGTGGGGGACCCCACTTGGGATAAAGACTATATGGAGAATTGTTTTAAAAAATGGACAGAGGTGGCAAAGAGGCACCAGCCCCCTAAAAATAAAAAGAAAGAGGAGGAGGGTAAGGAGAAGCCCCCTCCCTCTTACAGCCCCCCGAGTGCCCCGGTTATGACCGCTTCCCCTGTCAGCTTATATCCCCGTCTTCCAACCACCAAGCCGGATGATTGGCAGAAAATTATAGAAATAGTGGCCGCCCAGCCAGATCAGGCCTCCAGGCGACAAGCCCACCCACAAGACCCACCAGAAGATGAAAATGGAGCCGGGGGTGGCAGGGGGAGGAGTCGAGAATAACGACACCCCCCCTAACCCAGGAATAAGTACCAGGACCACTGTGAGGCAGGCTGATTCCAGCACTATCCCCCCGTTACAGGCCCCCCGTGTAATGATCGGAACAACTGCTGTTCTAAAGCCCTGGACACCGGGGGAGGCTCGGGATATGATATCAGCCGCCCCTAACCCTGTTAAGAAGCCAGTAGCCTTTCACAACTGGCTTGAGCAAACCTGTACCATATATAACCCCCTCCCCGGAGATGTGAAATTATTACTGCAGGCAGCATATGGGTCCTCTTGGCAGGGGGTGAAAGACATGTTCCCTATACCCGCCGGTGAAAATGGGGATTGGCGGGAAGACAATGAGGAAGAAGGAAATGAGTCCCGGGAACATTGGTTGCAACACAGGGGCAAGGATGCCATATTAAAGGGAGCTAAAAAGCACGGTGATATAGGGGAAGTCACACGCTGTCTTCATAAAGCAGAAGAATCAATTATAGATTTTGCAGGTAGATGAAAAAATAGTTGGGACGAACATGCAGGAATCCCGATGGATCAAAATGAACCTTTGGCAGTACAAACCTTGCTAAATTGCATGTTGCCGCAACAAGCAAGAACATACAAAATTAAGGTCTTGGACTGGCAAGGAAAAAGTTGGAAAGAAACGATCACAGTCTTGGCCAACATGGATAGGGAGGGACTATTCACCTATAAGGAAAACAAGGCTAAAACAGCAGGTCAGTACTATCAGCAAAAAGGAAGAGGACAAGCGCAGAATAATAGAGGAAGATATGGGGGACGAGGAAGAGGGAGAGGACAGTGGCCCCAAAGAGACCGCTCTCAAGATGAGTGTAGAAATTGCGGAAGAAAAGGGCATTGGGCTCGCGATTGTAGGTGCCCCCCGAAACAGGGTGGAGGATTGCAAGGGGGTTTCCCCGAACCTCCACCTCCCTTGGCCCCTCAGTTTTCGTTCTCTAACCCCAACCCGCACCAATCAGCATAGGGATGCCCCGGAGACTTAGTGGTACAGGCACCAGCCCTCCGCCTATCAGCGGACATAGAAGAAAACCCTCTGGCAGTAGTAAAAGTAGGAGACACTTATGTGAAGTTCCTGGTGGATACCGGTGCTACTATGTCTTCTGTACCATCCTCTGTGGGATTACCTGTCAGCAACACCACCGTCTTAAGTGGGTGTGGCCGGTGTCCCCATGAAATAATTTTTATCTGAACCTACCAAATTGATAATTGAAGGACAACCAGTTAATGATGAGACTTTGATAGTCTCTAAAACAACACCTCTCCCTTTATTGGGAAGACAGACTTTGTGCAAACTAGAAGCCACAATTTATTGCACAAAGGAAGGAATGTTCATGGAGCTCCCTCCAAATAAAATTCATCAGTTCTTTAATGGGATTAAAAAAGAGACAAGGGAGGATAACAAAGAAAAGGCTGCCCTCTATTGTTGGCAATTGAATGGCAATTTCTACTCCCCTTTGATACGTGAAGTTATACAAAATTTAAAAGCTAAAATCGATCCCAATACTGAAGAATTGATGTATATAATTTTGACAAGCTTTGAGGCAGTTCAGCTTCACTGTACAGCCTGGTACACTCGCCAAAGAGCTGAAACTTACCAGTGTCTGGTACAATCCTTTTTGAACAAAGAAGAAATAATAGAGGCTACGCCCCGCATTTATTTTGGACCCGAAGGATTGGGGGTAGCCATTGACTTGACACCCTTACAGCAGCAGCGGTATAGAGAAGTGAACTCGATACCCCATCTGACATTGGCTGTAAAACCGCCAGCGAAACCTAAAGATATGGGTCCGATGATTGTAGGAATAGAAAAAGAAAAACAGCAACAAGGCTATCAACCTTGGGCAGTAATAAAACTGCAAAATGTTCAGATAGACTTTATCACCCACAACAGGGGGATTCTCCAGTGGAAAGGTAAAAATCATGCCTCCACTTTTGAAAAACAGCAACCCCCGGAACAACCAAGCCCTAAGCTGCCAATGGCATTGAATCAAGTATCTTCTGAACTTTGGGCAAAGCATAAGAATCATGTTGGGCAAGTTCATTCTGCAGTACCCCGTCGGGTACAATTGATAAAGAACGCCGTGTTACCAAGCATTAGGCAGTACAGACTGCCTCCAGAGGCAGAAAATGGGATAGAGCCAGTCATTTCTGCATTGTTGGAACAAGGAGTTTTAAAAAAGACACAGAGCCCGTGTAACACTCCGATACTGCCCATACCAAAGGTTAATAGGCCGAATGAGTGGAGATTTGTGCAAGATCTGAGAGCTATTAAGAGCATGTATAATAGCTAAAGATCAAACTGCTAATATCTATACTGATTCTAGATATGCATTCAGTGTAGTCCATGATTTTGGACAACTGTGGAAAAACAGAGGCTTTATCACCTCTGGTGGAAAGCATATTAAGTACTCTCAACTGGTGCTTAATCTATTAGACACCATTCAGTTGCCAAGTAAGGTAGCCGTTATCAAATGTGCAGCTCACACAACCGGTGAGGATGAAGTATCAGTAGGAAATAGGAGGGCTGACGAGGCAGCCAAACAGGCCGCTTCGGCACAGGCAGACTGCCTTCAAGCAGTCTCAGTTTCCCCTCCACAGGTACTTGACATCCAACAACTTAAGACAGCCCAACAACAAGTTACTATGCAAGAAAGAAGAACTTGGGAAAACCAGGGTTGTTTTCTCAGAAACGACATCTGGTGTCACCCTGATGGGCGAACTGTTTGCCCTAGATCTCTATTTTTGCCCCTGTCTCGCCTAGCACACGGTCAGGCTCACATGGGCAAAGGAGGGATGATAAATGTTATTAATGCACAGTGGTATGCCCCAGGAATAACAGTAGTAATTGAGAAAGTTGCTAGAACATGCCAAATTTGTCAACAAAATAACAGAGGTAAAACACCTGCTGAATATGATCATCCAACCCAGCCAAGTATGCCCTTTGAGAATTTGCAAATTGATTTTGTCCACATGCCTCCAGTATCAGGTCTTAAGTACCTATTAGTCATAGTAGATATGTTCACAAGGTGGGTAGAAGCGTACGCCACTAGGAGAGATGATGCCCGAATAGTAGTAAAAATTCTACTAAAAGAAATAGTACCAAGATATGGGATACCTATGGGAATCAACAGTGACAGGGGAACCCACTTCACCGGAAAAATAGTGCAAAATCTTGCAGAAGCGTTAGGTTTCCAGTGGAAGTTACATATACCATATCAGCCACAGTCCTCGGGAATGGTAGAAAGAGTAAATGGGATAATAAAATCTACCCTTACCAAGGTATGTCAGGAGACTGGACTAAAGTGGCCAGATGCCTTACCATTGGTATTGTATACAATGAGAAACCAGAAAAACCGAAACACTGGTTTGACACCACATGAAGCCTTGTAGGGAAGACCAATGCCTACTGGCGTAAAACCACCACTGGCAGCTGAAAAAATAGCATTCATTTGGAATGATGAAAAATCACTAAAGTATGCTCAGGCCATGTGTGAAATAGCGAGGAGTCTGCATGAACAGATAAAGCAGACACAGGTGCCCCCGTCGGAAGGAAATATGCACCTTTCAGGCCTGGAGACCAAGTGTTGGTAAAAACATTAAACAAAGAATCCTTTTCTCCTAGGTGGAAAGGACCATATCAGATAATTCTCACAACACGAACCGCGCTGAAGTTGGAAAAGCATCCAAATTGGGTGCATGCAACCCGCTGTAAATATTATTTTCCCGACGAAATACAGCCAAAGAAAAGGCATCGAACCAGGATGTACTACGATTGCCTGACTAAGAAAAAGGCCATCCTCTCGCTGAAGAACTGTACCCACTCTTGTATTAAATTAAATATTTGGACTTGAAAGTACTGCCCAAAAGTCCAGGAACGGATGTCAGAGCTCATTTGTGTGCCAGTTTGGGCCTTTATTATTTGGGTCACTGTTACTATCGTGTGGACATGTTGTTATTGTAACGACTTAATTCAAGAGTGGTATAGAAACAAACAAGAAAGGGAAGATGGGAAGGGACTCTTGGAAAAATTATAAATGGACGTTAGGTATACTGATCATTTTAGCGACAGGGAACTCCCAGCAGGAGGAAGAGGTCCTAAAAGAAGGAAGAGTATGGAAGGGAAATATGGTATGGGAAAGAAGTAATAGTGCAAGGCAGCAAGGCAATTTTATATGCCCAGTAGGCCAAAGTTGTAAAGTAGGGAATTTTACGGCACGATGTGAGGCATGTGGAATGAAGGAAGAAAGAGGGGAATTCCAGTTTATATTGGGGAAAGGGTATCGGTTGTTCATAGAATACCAGGCCGATGTGTGGATGAAGTGTACCCTGAGCACAGGGAAAAACAAGAGATGGGGGTACATAGGAAGGCCGGACAGGAGAAAAGGTAGTTATTCTTTTACAAGTATGGTAGAAGGGCAGCGGATGTTGTGCATGAATAACACCCCGGTGAATGGAGGAGACGCATTCGTGATAAAATGGTCAGTAAAAGAATCCGGCCACCCAGAAGACCGGGACCCGGGACATCTAAAAAGGATACTGACCACTTGCATCCCAGTGGTAAGATCCCCAGGTGTATTAAATCTAACAATACGAATTAAATATCCCCCAAAGAAAGAAGATGGTTGCCACACAACCAGTGTTAAGGTATCTTTTGAAAAAGAAAGCCCCGAAAGAAAGAAACGGGATGTATTAGAGACTGTGTTAGGTGGAGTGGGAGCAGGAATAGGAGCATTGAACTCCATGGATATCGAGACCCTACAAAATAAAATCCAGGCCGTCGGAGGACTGGTAGGGGAAGATATAAAGATCAGAAATGCCTGGGATGAAGGATTACAGCAATTACAGATATCAGGTTACGTCATAAATGAAATGACCTGGGAACAGAATGAAAGAGTAGAGAAGGAAATAGAGAACCTAATAAAGGAACAACAGGGAGTAAACAAGTACACCCATTGCCTGTTTAAAGAAATGATCAGACAGCTATTAAGAGCCGAGTTAGAAAGGAAAATATTATCTTTCCATGCAACACATGGGAAAGGTTGTTGGAAATTAACAAAAGGGATAAGCTTCTTAATTTAACCATTAACCCTCAAAAAAGATATACCAGTTGTAATTCAAAAGGATGTAACGTTACTATGGAGATAGTAAATAAGACACGAAAATAAATTTGGTGTCAGTTCCAAGTAATGCCCCAGCTGTTTGGACAGAACTTCTGGTACCCAGAATTTAAAGGAGATTGGGTCGATGAGAAGAATATGACACATCACCAGAGGGGATGTGTTCGGTGGCCATTCGGAATGGTATGTCCCTATCAGACCGCCATACACGAACCATGCTCACTGCAGCACTCCATTGGAGTATGTAAATGGGAATTAAAGCCAACAAATGACACTGATATTACGGAAATAGGACAGAATGAGATCTGTGTGACAGGAAATAAACCTATCTATCTGGATGGAATTTTGTATAAACCCTCCATTAATAAATGCGTGAGAAGAGTCTACACCCTGTATGACCCTGAAGTAAAAAGAACTTATACCTTTGGGCAATGGCAAAATGTAGAAAAATATCTGTCTATGCACAAGATTGAACCCTTACCCCCCGTAATTAATCTGACCAGACTGCACAATTTGATATGGAATTACAAGAAAATTGAGGAAGCTCTGTCAAAGCAAGGCAGAGACATCCACCAATTTAGAGTCGAAATGAGTTACAAGAAGGGGCAGCTAGTGAGAATCGCACACGAAGTCACCTCTTTGACAGTACACCACTGGTGGGATGTGTTTACCGGATGGTCCCCAAAAGCTACAGCAGTACTGAAGCTTGCTATACACCCCATAGTAATCGTAGGTGTGGTTATGCTTGTATTATTAATAATCCTTTGCGGAATGTGGATAAAATAAAAAAATGTAATTAGTCAAGTAATAGGCCTGATCTCCGAAATAAAAAGGAAAAGTGTGTGTATGAAAGGAAGGTTAAGTCGCTTAGAGGAAAAGGTTGATGAAGACGAATATCTCAAAATACGACCCTATCCTGAAGGGTATGAACCCCCTTTTCAGCAAGAAGAGAATATAGGAAATTGTGTTGATCTAAAAATTAAAAAAAAGATCAACAAGGAGGGAATTGTGGAAGAAAGAATCTATGAATCTATGGCTTATGGTAAAGGGAAGGGTTAAATTCTGTTTTTGCTATATTTGAAGAAATAATAGGACTAGAACAACACCTACACTTTTTAGCCTTGAAACTTAGAAATGTAATTAAATGACTATCTGGTATTAAAAGGGAGTCTCCTGATATTCTGCTTATCAGACTGTGAACAGAGAGAAATTATGCCAGGACAGATAGAGTGTGTGCCTCCCGAGACGACCTTTGTACTCACGGAACTAATGAATAAGATTCCTTTTCTATTTCTGTATTCTATTTCTGTATAAAGATAGGGACAATTTGCTTGTAGAGCAGAGTCTTCTGCCTTGGTATGGTCCAAGCAGGCTCTCCGAGATATCTCGCTTTTAAAAAAATAAAATTCTCTCGAAGTGCAATTCTGAAAGTCTCCGCCTGAGTTAATTTAAGCTAAATTTCCTCGACAGATGGACCAATGCTACTCGGAAGAAGGTGGATGGAGACGATCCATTGGAGCTGGGAAGATTTCATCCCTCCAGCGATCGATGTCCCCCGCACTCAGAGGCAAAGCAAGCCCTCACCTGAGGTTGGATCTGGCACCAGAGAGCAGACCAGCACAGCACCCGAGGCACAGACCGCTCAGCACGACTGGTGGAGATGATCCAGCTGAGGCGACCCGAATGCACCTTCCAGGCTCCAGTGGCAGGACTCCGGAGGAAGAAAATCGGAACCAAAGGCGACATCCCAACTTCGGTGGCAGAACCCGGGGAGAAAAGGATCACAGCAGCCGACATCGTGGATGGAAGAAAGATGGCGCCCAAACCACGAGGTGAAGCGCTGAAGGAAAAGATGGCGGTGGCCAGATCACGAGGTGCAGCGCTGATGGAGCAACACGTAGTACCAAATGGAGAAGAGGATTGGGGTAAAAATAGCAAGGCCCTCTTAAAGGAGGCCAGCAACCCACCACACTTAAAGGGACAGTCCCACATTCTCACACAATGTAATAGAAACTGTGAGCTAAATATAAAGCTTGTAATTTATGATCAGAGTTTTATGCTTGTAATAAGCAAAGAAAAGTCGGGCGTAATTTATGATCAGAGTTTTATGCATGTAATAAGCAAAGAAAAGTCGGGCGATTGTGATCGGAGCTACAGTTTATCTACAATAAGCAATGAAACGTTGTGCGATGCAGGATTTCAACTGTATTCTGATTATGTAGCGGGCAAACACCCATCGGAAGCACACAGGTCCAGCGGGCTACCCGATGCTGCAGCCTGCGACCCTGGGACCAGAGTGATGCACCACCGAGTGTGGCCACAAGCAGCTAAAATAGACAAGCTGCAGAGCAAGCGATCTCAGGAGGGCTCAATACCCTGCCCCTGATCGGCTCCACCTCTCAGGCACCCGATGGCACCAACCGCCATGAGCCTGAAAGAGCAAACTGCGCTAAGGAGCAGCCCCCAGACTCCATCGCCGCCAAGGCTACGCCCAGGAGCGAGGGGTCATCCGCGGCGGTTCTCTCAATTGGGACCAGGATCAGCCAGGGTCCCAAACCAATTAACGCCCAGGCAAGCGAGTTAGCAGTTCCCCGAGCACTGCTAGACAACTGCTCCACTGGGAGCAGCAGCAACCCGGGGGCGCAAGGAGAGGACAGGGAGGTGAACCTGCCCGATGCTAGGAGCAACGCCAAAGGCCACGAGAGCGAGCAACTCGAGCCAACCGGGTCCCCACTGCCAGCACTGGGCATCGCCCCACCACCAGGCCACCTGGACACCATCCAGCAGCTCTGGAACTAGCTTGTCCTGACGCACCGGTGCTGACCCCAGCACTGACCCCAGAGATGTACCAGCAATGTATCTCACCAGTCAAATGTACTTGCCTCACAACTGTACCACAAATGCAATGATGTAAATGCAAATTTCCTTTTCTGGACTTGAATGTATATGAATGTGATAAGCCACCGGCATGATCTACATGGGGGGTGGGGGGAAATGTATGTATGTAGCCATGGACACACACATGGGTCACACCCAGAACCCACTGAAGTCCCACTGCATCATCGAACCATCCCAACTGCTAACCACTACCCAACATTGTGGCAATAAGGACTTGGGGGTTAACAGGGAGAGAGCCAAGCCAAAGCACAGCCAAGGTGCAAGGGCTATTGGCACTTAAGTCTGGGAAGAGCCAAGCCAGAGCACATAGTTCAAAGGTATTGGCACAAAAGACTTGGAGGAGAATGATGTCATATATGCATACTATATGTTAGCGTGAATGTTTTCTCGGAAGAATCACTCAACACTCAGAGTCGGTTCCAACGCCAAAGCGGACTTTTATTACGCCGGTGGGGAGGAAGCCTCTGGTCTAGATCCAGGCACCTCTCTCCGACGAACAAAGAAATTCATCGATATTTATATGTTTTACAATAGTTCATTACCGTTACTCAGCCCACTTCGGCTGGACACAATCCAATCATAATGATTATAGATTACATATAGGTTTCTTTAACCCAATAGAATTCCCCTGATACCTCAGGGGCTGTATGTTCGGTTTTTGTCAGCTCGGGCTGATTAACGACCTCGTTATGTGAGGTAGGCCCCCCCTTATCTCTGTTCCTCGGGGCTTTGCTGTGCGAAGTCCTTAATCAAGGACATTCCATACCAGGTACTATAATGGTTCGTTATAGTTATCTTGTCTCAAGTGGATGATCCAAGGCAGAAATCATTAGTAAAGTGGTCATAAAAATCTTCTCATCGGGAAAGACAGCATTTTAGATTAAACTCCAAATTTTATAAACTTCTAATTCAAGTACTTGCCAAAGATTTTTTTTAAATGAGAGACTGAAATCCAATTTTCACACAAGCTGTATACATTCCAACATTTCGGTTTTTTTTAACGGTTCCGTTCACTGGGCAAATCTTGTGTTTTATTTCTCTCTCTGCTGAGTTCGCATAGCTTAGATCTTTTCTCCTCGGTTATTTTCAAAACCCTCCTGCTTGTTTAGACTGTTCGGGACTTTTCTTGATAAATACTGTCTATTCTGGAAATCTTTTCAAACTGCAGTGAAACTTTCTCGTAATTTAAAATCATTATTACTGTAGAGTGTCTTTTACCTCTTCCAATTTTTTTTTCCTTTCCCCAATTAAACCAATATCTTTTTCACAGCAAACATCAACTAGTATTTAGTAAGTTATGTCGTTTTCCATCGCAAACACCTTTTTTTTTCAGCACTTATTTAGTACGTTACATCTTTTTTTCAAACCTTTTAGTTTTATTTCATTTTTTTTTAAAGAGATCAGATTTAACTTTTTGTTTTAAATGTATCGCATTTTGTTGTGCCTTTTCTTAACCAGTGGTACTTGAAACCTTCACAACAAAATTAATTCTTCACTGTTCCCATCCTAATTTCTGCTCCCCTTTTGTAGAATTTATATTTATTGTTGAATTACAAAATGTCAAATATGGTAATACTGTTTTTGTTTTGCCTAACTTCTGTTTCAGAAGCTGATCAAAAACTTTAATCTTTTACTCTGTAACTTCAATTTTGTGATACAGTATTTCATAAATTACATTTTTTTTAAGCTTTAGCTTCTGACGCAGCATATGTAAAAATTTCTTTACTGAGCTAGAAACTTTCGCGTCAAGGTTTTACACAAAGAAAAAATGGGACCTTACTTCCCCAGCCTGCAGCCTCAACACACCCACACAGGCTTCTTTTTTTTTTAAAGGCATTACAGTTTCCCTTCTCTGTTCTTTATCTTATTCCTAGACAGACATTCACAAAAATCTCTTTTCATTCAACAAAGTTTATTGTTTAGCTGGCTCTATTCGTGGATCCATACTTCACTTAAGATAATCACTATCAGGTTTTTTTTTATTTCTTACATATTGATTTACTTCCTCTGTTAATTTTACATGGGCTCGCAGTATCAAGACCACAGCCTTTTCATTTTTATCTTTCTTTTCCTTCTCCCACCATTCCGCTGGTCTGCTGGGCGGGTCCTGAGGATCCCATCCTGCTTTAATCATTCTCTCGATTCGTTTATTTTGTTTTTCCGCCAGGTGGCAGGTAAGGGAGCCTTCCGGCCCCCACTCGAGTTTATCTGCTTTATTGGCCATTCCTGGGTAGGACTAGAACTGTTAGGAATCTACTCTCAGAGGTTTGCCTTTTACCTCGCACAACTTGTAGTAGACCGTCTCTGGGCTGCTGTCAGGTCACAGGTCTGTTTTTACACAAACTTATACAATTCTTACAACGCGTTTAAGCAATTCCTGACAGCGCTCTACATATCCTTAACGACTACCTACCAGCGCTCTGCCCGTTGGTCTGACCCTGTTCACAGGTTTGGATTCCGTTAGTCACTGTGCACCGCCTGGTTCTACCTGGGGTATATTTCAAATTACACTACTGGGTCCGGAAGATGTCTTTCGGAATCACGATCCCACGGTCCAAGTGTGTTCCCGGCACCTACTTAGTTCCTGGCCGTCACGTGGAACTAAAGTCCTCTTAATTCAGGCTCAGGCTAGGTGTTTGAGATATTGGACCGTCTCCTCGTGTCGATCAACCAGCATCCACCTTCCGCACCTGTTATAAAATTTTTGTTTAAGGTATACTCACCCGGTTTCTCCAAGAGCATTCAGCAACCTCAAAATCCTGTTCGTGACGCCACTGTTAGCGTGAATGTTTTCTCGGAAGAATTACTCAACACTCAGAGTCGGTTCCAATGCCAAAGCGGCCTTTTATTATGCCGGTGGGGAGGAAGCCTCTGGTCTAGATCCAGGCACCTCTCTCCGACGAACAAAGAAATTCATCGATATTTATATGTTTTACAATAGTTCATTACAGTTACTCAGCCCACTTCGGCTGGACACAATCCAATCATAACGATTATAGATTACGTATAGGTTTCTTTAACTCAATAGAATTCCCCTGATACCTCAGGGGCTGTATGTTCGGTTTTTGTCAGCTCGGGCTGATTAATGACCTCGTTATGTAAGGTAGGCCCCCCCTTATCTCTGTTCCTCGGGGCTTTGCTGTGCGAAGTCCTCAATTAAAGACATTCCATACCAGGTACTATAATGGTTCGTTATAGTTATCTTGTCTCAAGTGGATGATCCAAGGCATTCCCAGTAGTGGGCCTCACTAGGTCATTGCTTGGTCAGCCTCAGTCAATAGTTCATTACTTGACTAACTGAGTTCCCATCATGCTTGGGCAGCCATTGTATATGTGGCCACTTTAAACCTATATGAGTTTAGATAGATTTAGCAGGTGCCTAATGCCTAGTGTTTTGATATATTTAGCAGGTGCCTAATGCCTACAGCACTATAGATATACTCTCTGTGTAGTCTCTGTACAGTTGCCTAAGATGGAGACTTGTTTACCGGAGGTACCATCAACAAGGTTCACACTGTATACACTATGCTGGCACCATCAGAGGGCGCAACTGGTGGAGGCCCAGAGGTCACCTGTACACCACAGGTACCCAGGTATAAAAGGAAGTCCACTCTGTGGTATCCTCTGGAGTTATATTGAACGGACTAAGGTCATTACAGTTCAAGTACAGTACTTTGCCTCATGGAGACATTATCAGAGCATCTAAAGACATAACCGGCTAAATGGTCCTGTCCATATTCTACTCCAGGCCCACCCCTAAAACAACATTTGTCACTGAGCCACATAAGGAGCTATTAGGACAGATGACCAAAAGCTTGGTCAGAGGTAGGTTTTTAAGGAGCTTCTTAAAGTGGAGCACAGAGAGGTTTAGGAAGGGAATTCTCGAGCTGAGGCCTTGGCAGCTGTTGGCCGTCAATGGTGGAGCAATTAAAATGGGGGATGCAAGGTCAGAATTAGAGGAGCACCGAGATCCCAGATGGTTGTGGGGCTGGAGGGGATTACAGAGATGGGGAGGGGCGAGACCATAAAGGGATTTGAAATGAAGGATGAGAATTTTAAAAGTGAGGTGTTGCCGGACCGGGAGCCAATGTCGGTCAGTGAGCACAGGGGTGTTGGGTGAGCGGACTTGGTGCGAGTTAGGACACGGGGCAGCGAGCACAGGGGTGATGGGTGAGCGGGACTTGGTGCGAGTTAGGACACGGGGCAGCGAGCACAGGGGTGATGGGTGAGCGGGACTTGGTGCGAGTTAGGACACGGGGCAGCGAGCACAGGGGTGATGGGTGAGCGGAACTTGGTGCGAGTTAGGACACGGGGCAGTGAGCACAGGGGTGATGGGTGAGTGGGACACGGTGCGAGTTAGGACACAGGGGCAGCGAGCACAGGGGTGATGGGTGAGTGGGACTTGGTGCGAGTTAGGACACGGGGCAGTGAGCACAGGGGTGATGGGTGAGCGGGACTTGGTGCGAGTTAGGACACGGGGCAGCGAGCACAGGGGGTGATGGGTGAGCGGGACTTGGTGCGAGTTAGGACACGGGGCAGCGAGCACAGGGGTGATGGGTGAGCGGGACTTGGTGCGAGTTAGGACACGGGGCAGCGAGCACAGGGGTGATGGGTGAGCGGGACTTGGTGCGAGTTAGGACACGGGGCAGCGAGCACAGGGATGATTGGTGAGTGGGACACGGGGCAGTGAGCACAGGGGTGATGGCTGAGCGGGACTTGGTGCGAGTTAGGACATGGGGCAGCGAGCACAGGGGTGATGGGTGAGCGGGACACGGGGCAGCGAGCACAGGGGTGATGGGTGAGTGGGACACGGGGCAGTAAGCACAGGGGTGATGGGTGAGTGGGATACGGGGCAGTGAGCACAGGGGTGATGGGTGAGCGGGACACGGGGCAGTGATCACAGGGGGTGATGGGTGAGCGGGACACGGGGCAGTGAGCACAGGGGTGATGGGTGAGTGGGACACGGGGCAGCGAGCACAGGGGGTGATGGGTGAGTGGGACACGGGGCAGTGAGCACAGGGGTGATGGGTGAGCGGGACACGGGGCAGTGAGCACAGGGGGTGATGGGTGAGTGGGACACGGGGCAGTGAGCACAGGGGTGATGGGTGAGTGGGACACGGGGCAGCGAGCACAGGGGGTGATGGGTGAGTGGGACACGGGGCAGTGAGCACAGGGGGTGATGGGTGAGTGGGACACGGGGCAGCGAGCACAGGGGGTGATGGGTGAGTGGGACACGGGGCAGTGAGCACAGGGGTGATGGGTGAGCGGGACACGGGGCAGTGAGCACAGGGGGTGATGGGTGAGTGGGACACGGGGCAGTGAGCACAGGGGTGATGGGTGAGCGGGACACGGGGCAGTGAGCACAGGGGGTGATGGGTGAGTGGGACACGGGGCAACGAGCACAGGGGGTGATGGGTGAGCGAGACTTGGTGCGACTCAGGACAGGGGACAGCGAGCACAGGGGTGATGGGTGAGTGGGACACGGGGCAGTGAGCACAGGGGTAATAGCTGAGTGGGACTTGGTGCGAGTTAGGACATGGGGCAACGAGCACAGGGGTGATGGGTGAGCGGGACACAGGGCAGCGAGCACAGGGGTGATGGGTGAGTGGGACACGGGGCAGTGAGCACAGGGGTGATGGGTGAGTGGGACACAGTCAGTGAGCACAGGGGGTGATGGGTGAGTGGGACACAGTCAGTGAGCACAGGGGGTGATGGGTGAGTGGGACACAGTCAGTGAGCACAGGGGGTGATGGGTGAGTGGGACACAGTCAGTGAGCACAGGGGGTGATGGGTGAGTGGGACACAGTCAGTGAGCACAGGGGGTGATGGGTGAGTGGGACACAGTCAGTGAGCACAGGGGGTGATGGGTGAGCGGGACTTGGTGCGAGTTAGGACACGGTGCAGCGAGCACATGTGTGATGGGTGAGTGGGACTTGGTGCGAGTTAGGACACGGGTCAGCGAGCACAGGGGTGATGGGTGAGCGGGACTTGGTGCGAGTTAGGACACGGGGCAGTGAGCACAAGGGGTGATGGGTGAGCGGGACTTGGTGCGAGTTAGGACACAGTCAGCAAGCACAGGGGTGATGGGTGAGCGGGACTCGGTACGAGTTGGGACATGGGTCAGCGAGCACAGGGGTGATGGGTGAGCGGGACTTGGTGCGAGTTAGGACACGGGGCAGCGAGCACAGGGGTGATGGGTGAGCGGGACTTGGTGCGAGTTAGGACACGGGGCAGCGAGCACAGGGGTGATGGGTGAGCGGGACTTGGTGCGAGTTAGGACACAGTCAGTGAGCACAGGGGGTGATGGGTGAGCGGGACTTGGTGCGAGTTAGGACACGGGGCAGCGAGCACAGGGGTGATGGGTGAGCGGGACTCGGTGCGAGTTAGGACACGGGGCAGCGAGCACAGGGGTGATGGGTGAGCGGGACTCGGTGCGAGTTAGGACACGGGGCAGTGAGCACAGGGGTGATGGGTGAGCGGGACTTGGTGCGAGTTAGGACACGGGGGCAGCGAGCACAGGGGTGATGGGTGAGCGGGACTTGGTGCGAGTTAGGACACGGGGCAGCGAGCACAGGGGTGATGGGTGAGCGGGACTTGGTGCGAGTTAGGACACGGGGCAGCGAGCACAGGGGTGATGGGTGAGCGGGACTTGGTGCGAGTTAGGACACGGCGCAGCGAGCACAGGGGTGATGGGTGAGCGGGACTTGGTGCGAGTTAGGACACGGGGCAGCGAGCACAGGGGTGATGGGTGAGCGGGACTTGGTGCGAGTTAGGACACGGCGCAGCGAGCACAGGGGTGATGGGTGAGCGGGACTTGGTGCGAGTTAGGACACGGGGCAGCGAGCACAGGGGTGATGGGTGAGCGGGACTTGGTGCGAGTTAGGACACGGGGCAGCGAGCACAGGGGTGATGGGTGAGCGGGACTTGGTGCGAGTTAGGACACGGCGCAGCGAGCACAGGGGTGATGGGTGAGCGGGACTTGGTGCGAGTTAGGACACGGGGCAGCGAGCACAGGGGTGATGGGTGAGCGGGACTTGGTGCGAGTTAGGACACGGGGCAGCGAGCACAGGGATGATGGGTGAGCGGGACTTGGTACGAGTTAGGACACGGGGCAGCGAGCACAGGGGTGATGGGTGAGCGGGACTTGGTGCGAGTTAGGACACGGGGCAGCGAGCACAGGGGTGATGGGTGAGCGGGACTTGGTGCGAGTTAGGACACGGGGCAGCGAGCACAGGGGTGATGGGTGAGCGGGACTTGGTGCGAGTTAGGACCTCGCCTGTTTATGTAGGGTATAAGATGGGAGGCCGGCCAGGAGTCCATTGGAATAGTCAAGTCTAGAGGCAACAAAGGCATGGATGAGGGTTTCAGCAGCAGATGAGTTGAGGCAGGGTCGGAGTCAGGTGATGTTATAGAGGTGGAAATAGACAGCCTTGGTGATGGAGTGAATATGCGGTCGGAAGCTCATTCGGGATCAAACACGACACCGAGGTTGGGAACGGTCTGGTTCCGCCTCAGATGTGGGAATAGGAATCCATTTGTCTTTGCCTGCCCCTTCTGGGGTTTGGATCTAATTACATTGTCTTGCTTAATGTGCTGGAGCAGAGGCACAGACAAGGAACAGCTGGGTGGTAAGGGATGAACAAACACATCATTTTAGGGTTGTTTTTCATTTTAAACGGGCACTTTGAGTTTTGCAAAGTATGCAAATTCAGGTGGGCCTGTGATCAGCAAAGTGATAATGTCATCTGATGACATCCCGATGACATTTGTTTCGAACAAGAATCACAAACCTTCTTATTTTGGTTGAAGTATTTCAGGACTTTCAACCTGTGAAAGGCTCCGTGCGGCCTCTGAAACCAGTCCTAAAGCCATGCCTGAAACCCCCGGTCTCAGGTGATTCCCAACCTCTCCCTGTTCTGCCTTCGGTGAATGGACAATGGACAGATTCAGATTCACTACCTCCGGGCTGGGGAGAGGACTGGTCATGGTGGTTGTCCAGTGACTCCCCTGTTGGAAACCTTGCTGCTGTCTTACACTACGGCCTTTGGCTCGTCACCTTGGTTTCTCAGCTGTGGCTCAGTGGGCAGCATGCTCCCCTCTCAGTCCGAAGGTCGTGGGTTCATGTCATGTATGTACATGCTTTTGTAGCCACCAGATGGTGTCATTGTTGGAGGCCACTGAGCAGCACGCACATGGTGCTGCTCTGGTATAAAAGGCCAGCCATTTTGTGAGTCAGACACTTCGGGCCGTAATAAAGCAGAACAAAGTTGTACCTTATTCAGTTAAATAGTACTCAGTTTGTGCCTTTATTGCATACATAATAGTTCAAGTCCTACTCCAGAGACATTGAGCACATAAATCTAGGCTGAATCTTCAGTGCAGTGCTGAGGGAGTGCTGCACTGTCGGAGGTGCCATCTTTCAGATGAGACATTAAACCGAGGCCCCGTTTGCTCTCTCGGGTGGACGTAAAAGATCCCATGGCACTATTTTGAAGCAGAGCAGGGGAGTTATCCCCAGTGTCCTGGCCAATATTTATCCCTCAATTAACATCACTAAAGCAGATGGTCTGGTCATGATCACATTGCTGTTTGTGGGAGCTTGCTGTGCGCAAATTGGCTGGCACGTTTCCCACATTACAACAGTGACTACACTCCAAAAGTACTTCATTAGCTGCAAAGCGCTTTGGGACAATCGGTGGTCGTGAAAGGTGCTATAGAAATGTAATTCTTTCAATTAAAAAAAATTCTGAAAGAAAACAAAATTACATCAAAATTCTTTTACCCGCTGACAGGCGTGACGAAACTCAACCAATCTCGCCAAGGTCTCGGTCAGTCAGCCATTACATGCCTTTGATGGTCTGGTAAATCTACATTTACAAGATGCACTGCAGCAACTCGCCAAGGCTTCTTCGACAGCAACACCCAATCCCGCGACCTCTACCACCGAGAAGGACAAGGGCAGCAGGCGCATGGGAACACCATCACCTGCAAGTTTCCCTCCAAGTCACACACCATCCTGACTTGGAAATATATCGGCCATTTGTTCATCGTCGCTGGGTCAAAATCCTGGAACTCCCTCCTTAACAGCACTGTGGGAGCACCTTCACCACACGGACTGCAGCGGTTCAAGGCAGTGGCTCACCACCACTTTCTCAAGTGCAGTTAGGAATGGGCAATAAATGCCGGTCTCGCCAGCGATACCCACAGGAACAAATAGAAAAAAAAAACTGATTCATATTTGGTCAGGATCACGGATAGTTAACAAACTCTGGGGAGATGACTGTGTGCCTCTGACATTCACAGAGTGTCATCACTCCTGATCACGGTCCATTGACTCCTGTTGTAAGGTGTGCACATATGGTGAGAAAAGGATTCGGCCTGGCCTTAGGCTTTGAAGGTAACTAGGTCGAAGTTCCCACATGAAGCATTGCAGTCTGGATGGGGTACCGGTAAGCTGTTGGGAAATACTGAGTGAGGAGTCGATGACTTTTTCTTCCTTTCTTAGCATCCCCTGAGCGGACAATCCTTTTTCCTTTCTGTTTCTAATGTTTTTTTATATCAGGAAATCATATCAGGAAAGAAATCACAGGCTGGGTCTCATTCTGTAGTGTATGAAATGATACAATGAACTCCGTACTGTGAGCCAGTGACCAGGTGTAACCAGGTTAGTCTTTAATGGCTTCCAGAAGTGAAGATACAAAGGTGAAGTTCATGTTATATACCGGGCCCAGCACGAGGGTACCTATGACCCTAGGACCTCCGATGGTAGTGCCCCCTGTTGGTGGGCAGACCTTATGTACATACATTACACATTCCTCTTGAAAAGAAAAGGCTGAGCGGTGACCTAATAGAGGTTTTTCAAATTATTAAAGGCTTTGATGGCGTAGATATAGAGAGAATGTTTCCACTTGTGGTGAAGAGCATAATTAGAGGCCATCAATATAAGATAGTCATCAAGAAATCCAATCAGAAATTCAGAAGAAGCTTCTTTACCCAAAGAGTGATGAGAATGTGGAACTCTCTACCACAGGGAATGGCTGAAATGAATTGTAGTGTATGTAGGCACCTTTAGTAATAACTCCACGAGGCAGGGTATGGTACTTTAACTGTGCAGACCTGCAGTCCTTTATTAGCAGCTCCTGAGTGCTGACAACAAGCTGTGTGTTCCTTTTTATACTGGGTTACCTGCCGTGTGCAGGCAATCCCTGGGTCTCCAGCAACAGCACCCTCTGGTGTACCGGTAAGGTGTGTACAGAACAAGGGTATATTCAATGTTGCATGACAGTGTTACAGACATCACACAGTGAACAGGCATGCTTACACAACAATACTCCCCCTGAGCATTTTTCATATCCTAGTTGTCATGACCAGGGGAGGTGATCAGTGGTGGGCTATGGGAGGTTGTGGTGAGGGTTGTGTGGTTGCCAGCTGTGAGGCTATCCTCGTACGTTTCCCCTCCCTCACATACAAACCAAGTGGGTGTCACTGTTGTGGGATCCCTCGGGAAGGTAGCCACGGCAGCAGTGGGTGTTGTGTATACACTGTGTTGTGGGTGGTGGGCAGGGCCACAAGACTGGGTGGGCTCCTTGTCCACCAATGGGGATGAGGGTCAGGTAATCCCAGGGTTTGCCAGGGAAGCTGGAGGGTATTGGCCTCATGCTTCTGGTGTGGCGCTGGTGGCCAGGGGCTGTAGGGCTGGTCTGATGCCAGTTGCCATTGGTGGTGGCTGGGCTGCCCATCTGCCTGTGAGTGTGTCCTGCAAGGGGCATCACATTTGTTCCAAAGGTCCAGGCTACATGGTCAGGTAGCCTGCTGGACCTGGGGGTCTCCCACAGGGGGATTCCATTGGCATTATCATGGTCCCTGTAAGACCCAATGTCCTTTGGCAGTGTCCTACCGGTGTACATGACAGCTTGGGTCTGATCACACATAGTCGAGCCTGCATTATACATTCTAGCACTTGCATCACTTTTGGGTGTCCTGGTTTCAACAGACATGGTTACATTAGGCATTTCACAACCTCTATCATTATTGTTCAACATAATAAACTTGTTCTTAACCTTACTGACACCTGCATTCATCTCATTAGTCACATTAGTTAAGCCAGCATCACAATCCATGGTTACATTGCATACATTTTCATACTTGCACCCTTTAATTGCATCTTTAGCTTTAAAGTCCGTGTATTCAAATAGTAGGAACTTCCCCTTTAAATTTTTTTGGTTACCGGTCTCCTTTAAGGGAGCTTTCAAATCTGATTGGCCGCTCGATGTCACATGATGTTCCTCCATATTGACTCGTGGCATGGAGGAGGCCATTTTGAATGCCGGTCTGCTGCTTGGTGTGCTGCAGTCATTTGGTGGTGCTCTTTTCTTCCACGTTCTTGTGGTGCTGCAGCCATTCTGTGGTCTTGCTGCAGACAGGCTGTGGTGCTCTTTTCTTCCACAGCACCACTTCGCCTGATGTGGACCTGGTTCATCCAATTCCTGCCCAGCAGCATGGGACCATCGCCGGCTACAATCCACAGGGAGAGTTTGTGCAACATGCCGCCCTGGGAGACCTGGACGTCTACACTGCCAACGATTTGGATTTTACCTTTGGTGTAGGTGAGCAGCTTTGCCTGGACAGGAGACAGTTTTGGTCGAGTGGCAGGATTCCTCCAAATTTTTTCAAAGGTCTTTTGGCTCATCACAGACTGGCTCGCCCCTGTGTCGATCTCCATGGAGACTGGGACCCCATCGATGTCCACTTCCATCATCCACGGAGAACTTCTGGTGGAGCAGGTAAAGATTCCATACTCTTCTTCCAGGGTGTAAGCAGCTTCATCTTCAGCTGTGTCAGAGCCCCGGTGATTAGCAAACTCATCAGAGACACAGTGAGTACAGCCCTTTCTGCATATTCTCTGAAGGTGCCCTTTTTCTTTGCAGCCTTTGCATGCATAGTCTTTGTAGCGGCACTGGTGGGCCTTGTGGTTTCCTCCACAGCGCCAGCACGGGGCCATCCGGTTTGCCCCATGTGGTGGACTCAGGGTTGTGGGACTCGGGGCAGCATTTCTGCCTTTAGAAGTGTCCATGCGGTGCACTGCGCTCGCCGGTTTAGAGTCCTGGGTCAGTATTCGCCTGGAGTCACTGGCCGAAACCATGTCGGCCTGGCTCACTTGGATTGCTTTCTGCAGGGTGACTGTGATGTCAGCCGAGAGCAATTTGTGTAAGAGGCCTTCGTGGCCGATTCCGATGACAAATATGTCCCATAGTGCTTCATTAAGGTGGTCGCCAAACTCACACGGTGTGACTAGTCTTCTTAAGTGTGCAGCATACTTGGCAATTTCCTGGCCCTCAGGTCGCCGGTAAGTGTAGAACCGGTGCCTGGCTGTGAGGATGCTTTCTTTCGGTTTTAGTTGTTCCTGTATGATTGTTACAAGTTCCTCATAGCTCTTGGTGGTTGTCTTCTCCGGGGCTTGTAAGTCCCTGACGAGACTGTAGATGGTGGGCCCACAACTGCTAAGCAGGATGGCCCTGCGTTTGTTCAGTAGTGTGGCCGGTGTGTCCCCGTCCAGGTCGTTGGCTATGAAGAAGTGTTCCAATCTTTCCCCCTCTGTAAATTGCTGAAAGTTGCTGAGGTTAGACATGTTGAGCATGCAGTTCGTGATCCCGTATTCCCGTCGCCAGTTGTAGTGCACGTAGGCACCTTTAGTAATGACTCCACGAGGCAGGGTATGGTGCTTTAACTGTGCAGACCTGCAGTCCTTTATTAGCAGCTCCTGAGTGCTGACCACAAGCTGTGTGTTCCTTTTTATACTGGGTTACCTGCCATGTGCAGGCAACCCCTGGGTCTCCAGCAACAGCACCCTCTAGTGTACCGGTAAGGTGTGTACAGTACAAGGGTACATTCAATGTTGCATGACAGAATTACAGACATCACACGATGAACAGGCATGCTGAGACAACACGAATAGTATCGATGCATTTCATCATTATCATAGGCAGTCCCTCGGAATCGAGGAAGACTTGCTTCCACTCAAAAATGCCCTTCCCATACCTCGGGAGCCTCTTACCAACAAGAGCAGACATTGACGATGAGATTCAACACCGCCTCCAGTGCACCAGTGCAGCCTTCGGCCGCCTGAGGAAAAGACCAAGCCCTTAAATCTGCCATCAAGCTCATGGTCTACAGGACTGTAGATGCATTTAAGGGGAGGCTGGATAAGCATATGAGGGAGAAGGGAATAGAGGGTTATGCTGATAGATTTGGATGAGGAAAGATGGGAGGAGGCTCGAGTGGAGCACAAACGCTGGCATGGACTGGTTGGGCCGTGAACATTCCAAGGACACTGGATCAGTTCCTATGGATTGGAGGGTAGCTAATGTAACCCCACTTTTTAAAAAAGGAGGGAGGGAAAATGGGGAATTATATCCTGACATCGGTAGTAGGGAAAATGCTGGAATCAATTATTAAAGATTTAATAGCAGCACATTTGACAGGATTGGTCCAAGTCAGCATGTATTTATAAAAGGAAAATCATGCTTGACAAATCTAGAATTTTTTGAGGATGTAACTATTGGGTGGATAAGGGAGAACCAGTGGATGTGGTGTATTTGGACTTTCAAAAGACTTTTGACAAGGTCCCACACAAGCGATGAGTGTGCAAAATTAAGGCACATGGTATTGGAGGTATTGTGTTCCAAACACAGATGAGACTGCACACAGGGAGGTTAAAGTAACAGTGACCTCAGTCTTTAATAAGATACTCCAGAGTGAGGAACAGGCCTTAGGGGCCGACTTATATACAGTGCTCCCAAGGGATGCTGGGATCCCTTGGGTCTTCAGGGGATGAGCTCCCTGGTGGCGGAACATGGGAGTGCATGCTTTACAGACACATAACATCACTCCCCGCCCCAAAGTCAAAGTGCAAACTATTTAAAAGGTGAGGCGGTCGGGAGCCTTTCTTTCCCTGGTGGACCGCCTCGGTACAAATGTCTGTTCTGGTGTGTTGGCTGTGCCCTCGCTGGGCTGACGTGTTGGCCCTGAAGGGCTGCTGGGTGAGCCTGGCCTTGCTGGGCTGTTGGGCGTGATGGGTTCGATTTCCTGGTCCGGCGTGGTGTCGTTGATCCTTTGGGTGTGTGTTGTGGGCTCGAAAAGGTGGTGTCTGCTGTGGGTTGTTCAGGGCAGTCTATGAACCGCAGCCTCGTTTGGTCCAGGTGCTTTCTGAAAATTTGTCCATTGTCTAGTTTGACTACAAACATCCTACTCCCTTCTTTAGCTATCACCGTGCCTGCGATCCACTTGGGACCATGTCCATAGTTTAGCACATACACAGGGTCATTCAGATCAATTTCCCGTGACACAGTGGCGCGACCATCGTTTACATTTTGTTGCTGCCGCCTGCTCTCTACCTGATCATGGAGGTTGGGGTGAACCAGCGAGTAGTTCAGCCGGGGCACCCCTGTGAGCGAGTGGGGTCTCGTGCGGTAGCTGAGCAGTACTCGGGACAGGTGGGTTTGGAGTCAGCCTTCTATGACTTGTTTAAGGCTCTGTTTGATAGTTTGTACTGCCCACTCTGCCTGCCCATTGGAGGCTGGTTTAAATAGGGCCGAGGTGACATGTTTGATCCCATTGCGGGTCATGAATTCTTTAAATTCGGCACTGACCAGTATGTCAGGCAGGCCATGGGTGGCAAACATGGTCCTCAGGCTTTCAATGGTGACGGTGGCGGTGCTTCCCGACATTATTTCACATTCAATCCATTTTGAAAAAGCATCCACCACCACCAGGAACATTTTACCAAGAAACGGGCCCGCATAGTCGACATGGATCCTCGACCATGGTCTGGAGGGCCAGGACCACAAACTTAGTGGTGCCTCTCTGGGTGTGATGTTCAACTGAGCACATACGCTGCATTGCCGTACACAGGACTCTAAGGCAGAGTCGATACCGGGCCACCACACGTGGGATCTGGCTATCACTTTCATCATTACTATACCCGGGTGTGTGCTGTGGAGATCCGAGATGAACGTCTCCCTGTCCTTTTTTGGTAGCACTACGCAGTTACCCCACACAGGCAGTCTGCCTGAATTGATAGCTCTTCCTTTCGCCGCTGGAACGGTTTGATTAGCTCTTGCATTTCAACGGGGATGCTGGCCCAGCTCCCATGCAGTACACAGTTTTTTTACTAGGGACAGCAGAGGATCTTGGCTGGTCCAAGTCCTAATCTGGCGGGCCGTGACAGGTGATTTATCATTTTCAAACGCTTCCATGACCATCAACAAGTCTGCGGGCTGCGCCACCATCAACAAGTTTACAGGCTGCGCCATTTCCACCCCCGTGGTGGGCAATGGTAGTCGACTGAGAGCATCCGCACAGTTCTCGGTGCCTGGTCTGTGGCAGATGGTATAGTTATACGCTGATAGCGCGAGTGCCCAACTTTGTATGTGGGCTGAGGCATTAGTATTTATCCCCTTGTTTTCAGCGAACAGGGATGTGAGGGGCTTGTGAAATTTCCAGCTCAAATTTGAGGCCAAACAGGTACTGATGCATTTTCTTTACCCCGAACACACACATTAATGCCTCTTTCTCAATCCTGCTGTAGGCCCTCTCGGCCTTAGACAAGTTCCTGGAAGCATAGACGACAGGTTGCAACTTCCCCGCAACATTAGCTTGTTGTAATACACACCCGACTCCGTACGACGATGCGTCACATGCTAGCACAAGTCTTTTACACGGGTTATACAATACAAGCAGCTTGTTGGAGCATAAAACGTTTCTGGCTTTCTCAAAAGCAATTACTTGTTTTTTTCTCCATACCCAGTTCTCACCTTTGCGCAATAACACATGTAGGGGCTCTAAAGGGGTGCTTAACCCCAGTAGGAAGTTACCAAAATAGTTGAGGAGTCCCAGGAACGACCGCAGCTCCGTGACATTCTGTGGCCTGGGCGCGTTCCTGATAGCCTCTGTCTTGGCGTCTGTGGGCCAATGCCGTCCGCCGCGATCTTTCTCCCCAAAAACTCCACTTCTGTTGCCATGAAGATGCATTTCGACCTCTTCAGCCGCAGCCCTACACGATCCAGTCGCTGGAGGACCTCCTCCAGGTTTTGTGGGTGCTCGGCAGTGTCCCAACCCATGACCAATATGTCGTCCTGAAAGACCACCGTGTGTGCTACCGACTTGAGTAGGCTCTCCATGTTTCTCTGGAAGATCGCTGCAGCCGACCGAATTCCAAACGAGCATCTGTTGCAGATGAACAGTCCCTTGTGCGTGTTGATGCAGGTGAGGCCCTTCGAAGACTCCTCCAGCTCCTGCGTCATGTAGGCCGAAGTCAGGTCGAGCTTAGTGAACGTCTTGCCTCCTGCCAGCGTCGCAAATAGAGCGACTGCCTTAGGTAGCGGGTATTGGTCCTGGAGCGAGAAACGATTACTTTATAATTGCCAAAAATCCTGACCGTGCCATCACTTTTGAGTACTGGAACAATTGGGCTGGCCCACTCGCTGAATTCCACTGGGGAGATGATGCCCTCGCGTTGCAGCCTGTCCAGCTCGATTTCCACTCTCTCCCTCATCATGTGACGTACCGCTCGCGCCTTGTGGTGAATGGGTCGTGCCTCTGGGACCAAGTGGATCCGCACCTTCGCCCCAGAAAAGTTTCCAATGCCTGGCTCAAAAAGGGAAGGAAATTTGTTAAGAATCTGGGTACATGAGGCCTCATCAACAACATGTGATAGTGCTCGGATGTCATCCTAGTTCCAGCGGATTTTGCCCAGCCAGCTCCTTCCAAGCAGTGTGGGGACATCGCCCAGGAAAATCCAGAGTGGCAGTTCGTGCACTGTGCCCTCGTAGGTGACCTTGACCATGGCGCTGCCCAGGACAGTGATAAGCTCTTTGGTGTACATTCTCAGTTTCGTGTGGATAGGGCTCAGGGCTGGTCTGAATGCCTTGTTGCACCACAGTTTCTCAAACATCTTTTTACTCATGATGGATTGGCTAGCGCCTGTGTCCAGTTCCATGGCTATGGGTAAGCCATTCAATTTTACGTTTAGCATTATAGGTGGACATTTCATCGAAAATGTGTGCATCCCGTGTACTTCAGCATCTGCCTCCTCTGAGGCTTGAAATTGCTTTGATCCACCATGGACCAATCTTCCTCTGCCTCGTGGTGGTTAGCAGGTTTTGCAGAGCTTGCAGCTTGTTTGCAAGCTCGTTGGAGGTGCCCCATTGTTCCACAGCTCTTGCAAACATACCTTTTGAAGCGGCATGAATAGGCTGAATGGAAGCCTCCACAACGCCAACAAGGTGTGAATTGCCTTGCATTCATCCTTTGTTGGGGACTCTGAGTCATCTGGGTCACCTGAGGCCTGCTGGCAGTTGCAGACTCATGGGCTCTGCCCTACACATTTCTGCTCGCATAGTTCCAGTTAATTTATGAACATTGCTAGCACTTGTGTGCTGAGAGATTTGTTTGGTGTTATCACTGGTAGACATAAACGCCTGTGCTATCGCAATGGCCTTACTGAGGGTCGGTGTCTCTACAGTCAAAAGTTTTCGTTGGATGATCTCGTGGCCAATGCCCAGTACAAAAAAGTCTCTGAGCATTTGCTCCAGGTAGCCATCAAACTCACATTCTCCTGAAAGTCGCCTTAGCTCGGCGACGTAGCTCGCCACTTCCTGACCTTCAGATCGCTGGCACATGTAGAACCCATACCTCGCCATCAGCACGCTCTCCCTCAGTTTAAAATGCTCCCGAACCAGTGTAGACAGCTCCTCATACGACTTATCTGTGGGTTTCACCGGAGCCAGAAGATTCTTCATGAGTCTGTAGGTCGGTGCCCCGCAGACTGTGAGGAGGACTGCTCTCCTTTTTGCAGCGCTTCCTTCTCCGTCCAGCTCGTTGGCTACAAAGTACTGGTCTAGCCGTTCGACATAGGCTTCCTAGTCCTCACCCTCTGAGAACATCTACCGGATGCCCACAGTTTGCTGCATCTTTGCGTTGGATTCATATTCTCGTCGCCAGTTGTTGTGTTCCTAACGCAGATGAGACTGCACACAGGGGGGTTAAAGTAACAGTGACCTCAGTCTTTAATAAGACACTCCAGAGTGAGGAACAGGCCTTAGGGGCCGGCTTATATACAGTGCTCCCAAGGGATGCTGGGATCCCTTGGAACTTCAGGGGATGAGCTCCCTGGTGGCGGAACATGGGAGTGCATGCTTTACAGATACACAACAGGAGGTAATGTATTGACGTGGATAGGGAACTGGTTGGCAAACAGGAAACAAAGAGCAGGAATAAACGGGTCCTTTTCAGAATGGCAGGCTGTGACTAGTGGGGTACTGCAAAGTGCTGGGACCCCAGCTATTTACAATATATATTAATGATTTAGACAAAGGAATTGAATGTAATATCTCCAAGTTTGCAGATGACACTAAGCTGGGTGGCAGTGTGAGCTGTGAGGAGGATGCTAAAAGGCTGCAGGGTGACTTGCACAGGTTAGGTGAGGGGGCAAATGCATGGCAGATGCAGTATAATGTGGATAAATGTGAGGTTATCCACTTTGGTGGCAAAAACAGGAAGGCAAATTATTATCTGAATGATGACAGATTAGTAAAAGGGGAGGTGCAATGAGACCTGGGTGTCATGGTACATCAGTCATTGAAAGTAGGCATACAGGTACAGCAGGCAGTAAAGAAAGCGAGAGGATTTGAGTATAGGAGCAGGGAGGTCTTACTGCAGTTGTACATGGCCTTGGTGAGACCACATATTGAGTATTGAGTGCAATTTTGATCTCCTAATCTGAGGAAGGACATTCTTGCTACTGAGGGAGTGCACCGAAGGTTCACCAGACTGATTCCCGGGTCGGCAGGACTGACATATGAAGAAAGACTGGATCGACTCGGCTTATATTCACTGGAATTTAGAAGAATGAGAGGGGATCTCATAGAAACATATAAAATTCTGACGGGCTTAGACAGGTTAGATGCAAGAAGAATGTTCCCGATGTTGGAGAAGTCCAGAACCAGGGGTCACAGTCTAAGGATAAGGGGTAAGCCATCTAGGACCGAGATGAGGAGAAACTTCTTCACCCAGAGAGTGGTGAACCTGTGGAATTCTCTACCACAGAAAGTTGTTGAGGCCAGTTCTTTGGATATATTCAAAAGAGAGTTAGATGTGGCCCTTATGGCTAAAGGGATCAAGGGGTATGGAGAGAAGGCAGGATTGGGGTACTGAGGTGGGTGCAGGCTCGAAGGGCCGAATGGCCTACTCCTGCATCTATTTTCTATGTTTCTATGTTTCTGTGCCGTATATCCTATGTAATTTCTTCTTTCCTCCCCACCTCTTCTGAAGGTTCTTCCTCAGTGTTACAGTTGACAGCAGCCATTTAAGGAACCGTACTTCATGCATGGGCTGAGGGATTGAGCATCAACAGGCCAATTCACTTTGGGGACCATCACAGCTGAAATTGACCTTGGCTTTATCTAATGCCTGAAAACACACACGATTTTAACCCTACTCGCTCAGCAGAAACCTGGTGGGTGGGCGGTTAAAATCGCCCTGGCTCTTACCTGTCCGAGAGCCGCCATGATCGCAACATCTCCCAATTTTAACCTGCTCTCCTGAGCGGGCACCAAGGACAGGCACCCGGAGCCAACAGGGTTCTTCTTTACATATGTTGCACCCGATGACATCATTGAGACCCGACTGTAATTTTAATTCGGGCCTGTGCGGGCTATCCGCCTGGAGTTAAAATTGGGGCCACAACAGTTTCCCGATGGGGTGAAAGGATCAAGGGCTGGAATCCTGGTTTATAATTTCTCGGCTAGCTGAGAGCTATTGTGTTTAGTCTATCACCATCACAGGCTGAATCTGACCTCCAATTGAATGGTTGACATCAGATCATGCCAAAAAAAAACAATTGGATAGTTTTGCGACGTGTATGTACATGCTGTTTGTAGCCACTAGATGGTGTAATTGTTGGAGGCCACTGAGCAGCGCGCACATGGTGCTGCTCTGGTATAAAAGGCCAGCCATTTTGTGAGTCAGGCACTTTGGGTCGTAATAAAGCAGAGCCAAGGGTGTACCTTGTTCAGTTAAACAGTACTCAGTTTGGACCCTTACTGCATATGCAACATTTTGCTTAGTTGTTAACCATTCAATTTTGAGCAGGCTCTTACTGATGGTATTTCAGCAGCCTTTATAGTGTTATACTTTCTATGTTTTTCCTGCTTGTATTAAACTTGACTGGTCTGTGGATTTCTGGTATGTCTCCAGAGTTCTTTTAAATACCTGTAATAGAGTTCTTTTTTTCATATTCTAATCGAGATTCTCCGCAGAATATAGTAAATTAAAAAAAATGTAAGCTTTCCTAATTTTGATGTCTACATCCTCTTAAAGTGCTTCAGTATTGCTGCTCTGGGTTGTGGCGGGGGAAAGGCGAGAGATCGTGGCGGAGGTGCGACAGATGAGGGCACGGGGCCCAGGGGCAGCACGGGCCGGCCCACACTGCGATATGTGCGCGCACTAGGTCCGTGTAGCAGAGCAGGTCTCCAGTCGTCTTGGTTAACCCTTGCAACTAGATAAAGACCTAGCTCTGTCAAGCCCGTGTGGTGGCTGGTGTGCAATGGTCACCACACGTTAAAAAAATCTACGCACAGGCATCTGGACTGGAACATCGGGTCCTTCATTGAAACATCTGTGAACTCATGTGAAAACAAGTCATCCTCGTTCGAGGGACCGCCGATGATGATGATAGTGTTGACTAGTACACTGGATCAGGAGGAGGTCATTCAGCTCCTCGAGCCTGTTCTACCATTCAATTAGATCGTGGCTGATTTGTATCTTAACTCCATTTATACGCTTTGGTTCCTTATCTCCTTCATCTTCTATACTCAAGTGAGTACAAGCCAAGTCTATGCAAGGTGTTCCCATAATTTAACCCTTTTAGCCCTGGTATCATTCTGGTGCATCCCCTCCAAGGCCAATATATTATTCCTGAGGGGCTGCCCAGAACTGAACAAAGTACTCCAGATGTGGTTGAAGCATAGCTTTATGAAACTGTAGCTTAGCTTCCATCCTTCTATATTCTAATGCCTTTGAGATAAAGGCTAATAATCCATTGGCCTTTTCCACTATTTAGATTATCGTGTTATTTTTTGACTAGAACCCATGTATAGCTGCTGAAACCTCATCTGTTATGCATGTAAACATTGTAACTGTGTAAGACTTGCCACCACAGGGTGCACCTGTTGGAGGCCCAAGGGTCACCTGCACACCTCGTGCAAGAGAGTATAAAAGGTTGTCTGCCATGCTGCTTTGGCATTCTCGAGTTGTATTAAAGAGACTAAGGTCACATCAGTTTAAGCTCACAGTACTCAGTCTTGTGGAGTTATTCTAAACATATCATCCATGCCTTCGTTACCTCGAGACTTGACTATTCCAGTGCTCTCCTGGCCAGTCTCTCATCTTCCACCTTCCAAAAACTTGAGCTCATCCAAAACGTGGCTGCCCGTGTCCTAACCCCACCAAATCCCACTCACCCATCGTCCCTGTGCTCGCTGACCTACATTGGCTCCTGGCCCAGCAATGTTTCAATTAAAAAATGTTCATCCTTATTTTCAAATCCCTCTATGGCCTCGCCCCTCCCTATCTCTGTAATCTCCTCCAGCCCCACAACCCCCCCCCCGAGATGTCTGCGCTCCTCTAATTCTGCCCTCTTGAGCGTCCCTGATTATAATCACTCAACCATTGGTGGCCGTGTCTTCAGCTGCCTGGATCCCAAGCTCTAGAACTCCCTGCCTAAACCTCTCGGCCTCTCTTTCCTCCTTTTAAGATGCTCCTTAAAACCCAACTCTTTGTCTAAGCTTTTGGTCACCTTGATATCTCTTTATTTGGCTCGGTGTTTAGTCTGATGACTCTGTGAAGCACCCTGGGACATTTTGCTACGTTAAAGGCGCTATATAAATGCAAGATGCATAAAATAACTGTGTAAAACGCTAGGCCACAGCTGGAGTACTGCGTGCAGTTCTGGTCACCACATTACAGGAAATATGTGATTGCACTAGAGAGGGTACAGAGGAGATTTACGAGGATGTTACCCGGACTGGAGAATTTTAGCCATGAGGAAAGATTGGATAGGCTGGGTTTGTTTTCTTTGGAACCTGATTGAGGTGTATAAAATTATGAGGGACATAAGAGTGGATAGGAAGGACCTGTTTCCCTTGGCGGAGGGGTCAACAACCAGGGGGCATAGATTTAAAGTAATCGGTGGGAAGTTTAGAGGGGATTTGAGGGGAGATTTCTTCACCCAGAGGGTGGTGGGTGTGGAACTCACTGCCTGAAAGGGTGGTAGAGGCAGAAACCCTCACCGCCGTAGTGAACACAGGGCTATGGACCTAGAGCTGGAAAGTCGTCTTCTTCTTCGGCAGTCCCTTGGAGTCTAATGAGAGTTCTCAGGTGACTGATGAGACCAATGCGGGATCTCAAGTCCTGTCACAGGTGGGGCAGACGGTGGTTGGAGGGACGGGTGTGCGGGGTGCCTGGGTTGCCGTGCGCTCCTTCCGCTGTTTGTACTTGGCTTCCGCGTGCTCCCGGCAAAGAGACTCGGGGTGCTCGGCGCCTTCCCGGATGCTTCTCCTCCACTTTGTGCGGTCTTGGGCCGGGGATTCCCAGGTGACGGTGGGGGTTGTTGCACTTTTTCAAGGAGGCTTTGAGGGTGTCCTTGAAGTGTTTCCTCCATCCACCTGGGGCTCACTTGCCGTGTCGGAGCTCTGAGTAGAGCGCTTGTTTCGGGAGCCTAGTATCGGCCACGCGGACAATGTGGCCCGTCCATCGGAGCTGATCGAGAGTGGTCAGTGCTTCGATGCTGGGGATGTTGGTGTGAGCGGGAAGCCTGGCGTTGCTGCCAATGGATTTGCAGGATCTTGCGGAGGCAGCGTTGGTGGTATTTCGCCAGTGCTTCTCCTGCTGTACATAGATCAAGAGCCGGAAAGTGGGATTACCTGGATAGCTCTTTGTCGGCCGGCATGGACACAATGGGCCGAAATGGCCTCGTTCCGTGCTGTAAATTTCTGTAGTTCTATAAGATGTTGTTGTTATGTTCCTGAAACCGGAAGAGACACACTGGCCAATAGCTCGCGGCACTACGGCAAGAGTAAAGCCACCAAGATTTAATCACCACAGCTTTGCCCAATCATTTTGTGTATCAACGTGTGTTGACCGAGAGCCGAATCAGTAAGCTTGATGCCTCGGAAAGCACAAGGCAAAAATTGGAAGCGATTCATGAGTTTGTGGGGAGAAGATTGAGAGGTCACTGGTCAAACGGCAATACTTTTCAGTCTGAGAATGGCTTGGTTCAAAGTTCACGACTTTGGCACGTATTGAATTACAGAGGATATCGTTGCCCAAGTAATATGTTTTATTTCCCATTGACAGATTCAACAAAATATTGCAACGACAGAAACACAATCTGTGCAGACTCCGTGAGGTACAGTATCAACATTTATACAGTTTTTAAACAGCTGTTACATTCATATTTGGCAAATTGCTTGTTATGATAATGTAACATTATTTCTGAAACAACATATTTTCATTGCAAAAGATGTTTCACTAGGTAATTATAAACCAACTAAGGGTTTGAATATTAAAACCAGTCTTTTATTAAGGAAAACAAATCGAGACGGTGATTGAATATTTTCCTATATCCTGGTTTAAACGCTTTCCCGTTTAGAGAAAAATGGAACAATACACCAGGATGCTCCATGTAGAAGCATCGGATTCAAAAGTCGGTCAATTCAGTGGTGCTGTCAACCTTTACGAGATTCGGAAATCTTCCACAAATCCACTCCTGCACAGATTCTACCAGGCAACTCTGAACACTCCTGCTCATCTCCTTAGATTAACAGAAACAGTTCCCACTCGAGTTCAGTTGGGTTTGTTTATGATCTAGTGGCCACTGGTCCAATACAGCTGCCAGTGAGAATCTTAGGGACGGATTTCCCGGGCCTTTGCGCTCCGTTTTTCGCCCCGGAGCGGCGGCAACGAGGACTTCTGGGCGAGCGGTCAGCCTCCAGCGCCCCGCGGGGGTTTTCGGGGCCGGTTTGGCGGTGGCGCGGAGCGGTACCGCCCAGAATAGCTTCCCCGGTGTGCAACGCCCCTGGTTGCGACACCAGCGGGCTTTTTGTCTCCCGCCCGACCCGCAGCAACCGCCTGGGAAAACGGGCGGTCCGACCTACACCGACTGCAGAGAGGTAAGTAATGCTGTCCTAAGGCAAGTGTCATTGCTTTTTCTTGAACATTTTTTTTGCGATTTATGTTGTGGTGGTGTGGGCTATGCATTGGGAATGTTTTTGTGGGGTTTTGTCAGGTTTTCTCCCAGGCGTCTCTCGGAGCGCTCCCGGCCCGGCTCTTTAGCTCGGGAGTTTCCCATCCTAACGCCCCCCCAGAGAGGTGTACAACGCCTACCCTTAGCGCTGCACCCCCAGACTCAGGGCCCAGCGGCCCAATTTTGCTGACTGAGGCGCAAACTGTTCCCGGGCGCAAACTTTACCGCCCCACCGCCATTACCGCCCCCGAAATCATCAAAGCCGAAAATCCAGCCCATACTGTCAAAACTGGGGAGCTGCAGGGGAGCAGGTAGGACCTCTTGGCCCAGCGTGTTGTCCCTAGTAGTTGATGGTGGTGAGGTTCTCCTCCTGGCATAGTGGATAGCTGCCTTGTTGAGTGGAGCACTAAGTCAAACGGACCAGAAGGTCCCACATTCAGACCCTGGCTCTGTGCTGTCCTGGGTGATCTCAGAGGTTGAAGTGGTAACCATGGACCACAGGAAATGGGGGAAGAGAAAAATCAGCTGGGCCTTCAGTCCTGATCACTATCCATTAATCCAGGAATGCACATGTGGTTGGATCTTAGGCTCAACTGTGATGAGCAAAGGGCTTGCCAATTCACAGTCTGGGTCTCCAGTGCCGGTGGAAGTGTTATGGGGAACGGACAGGGAAGTGGAGTTGAGGCCAAGATCAGATCAGCCATGATCTTATTGAATGGCGGAGCAGGCTCGGGGGGGGGGGGGGGCCAGATGGCCCACTCCTGCTCCTATTTCTTATGTTCTTATATTATGTTCTTATATAACCCAAGAATAGCCACTACCTTCAGGAGAGGAGGGGGGGGAAAACTGGAAAATAAAGAAAGCAACAACGTCACAAACTCCAAAGTTCAACTTGGCTGCTTGCGCTGGGGAGGTGTATTGGATTCCCAGAGTTTATTGGGCTCTCAGAATCGATTGTGTGGAAGCCAGGCTCTCCATCCCATGGGAGGCAGGACCAGAGGGAAGGGAGGAGGGTGTAGAGAAAGTAACAGGAACTCCCACACAGATGCAATCAATCTGGCCCAGATTGAATTCTGCCCCCTGCTGGCTGATCGCAGAGCTGCATTGACGCTGACCGATCAGGCTGTCCCACTTTCCCGATTGGAGGAGGGTGTGAGATGATGACGCCCCCTGAAAAAGGGAGAAAAATGGAAGAATATGGGAAGGAAAATATATATTTTTCCAACACGTCAATCTACAAACCTTGTAGTGTGTGGAGTTTATTCTGAAAGGCGCAGGCTAACACCACTGTTTACATAGTTATTGAACACAGACTCTGTCATCCATTCCTCCCCAATGTTGAGACCACCAGTCATCACGCTGGGATGCTTGTCGTCAGGAGTCACATGGGCAAGACTGAGTCACTTTTTATAACGCGAGAGTCTGCACAAAGCAGGAATTGGCTAAATTAGGAACATGGTTTAGGATCAATAATGTTGGTTTGCTCCAGAGTATAATCTAACACAGGGCTGCCGGTCCAATATAACGCAGGGTGCAAAGTTAAAGCTGGTGTATTGTGACTGCTCCATTACTCTACCATCACTTGGCAATGTAAATTGCATGACGTTAATGTCAGTTTTATTTAAAGGGGCACCTTCACCATGAAAAATTATTTGGCAAACATTTATGTTTGTTTACAAGCCCATGACACAGTGACGTAAATTGTGTCCAAAAGTGACACTGAGCCACTTGGGAATGATACAAACCGCACATGGCTTCCCTTTGTCTCAATCGGTTGGTCAAACACAGTCTAAGTCTAATGCATTTGCTTCATGGGTTCTTTGCTTAAGAATTCATATCAACACATTGCTATTAAGAACTAGTTGGTTTATTAACAAAGGTTTAACAATCGCACTACACATTACCAGTTCATCCACTAGGCTCACAACCACCTGCCTCATCGTGGATGACCTAGACCCAACTGACTGGGGTTTTATTGAGTCTTGTGAACATCATGTGACTGGCTAAGCCACTCACAATGCAACAGCTCTACAACTATTTTTGTAAAACAATAAATCAAGTGCCCCCCTACTAGAGGGGCACTAAAACCGACAAATTAAACAAATTAACTTTTTACATTAATGGATCAAATTAAAATTTGGTTGCTGGGGGTGATGATGCACTCCAGTCCCTCCGGCGCCCACCTCTTGCGGAAGGCCGCGAGCGTACCGGTGGACACCGCGTGCTCCATCTCCAGGGACACCCCGGCACGAATGTAACCGCGGAAGAGAGGAAGGCAGTCGGGCTGCAACAGCTCTACAAGCCTGTGAGCATGCTTACAGGTGCATACGTTACACGCGGCTCCGTGCAAACGGTGCCACTTTGATTTGAGGCGATATATGTATTTGTAGGCACAGCTTTTCCAACACAATATCATCGGCTTTCAGGGATATCTCAGCAAGGTACTTAGATGTGAGCAGAAGACCCATCATCTAGGGGCTTGCCATTGCAGAGTGGTGTTGCAGTGGTGGAACAGTGCAAGAGGCCGAGGACAAAGCGACACCTCGCTCACTGTTATCAGGCTGCTACTGAGCAAGGCCTCATCTTTCATGTGCGGGGCGGGTGGGGGAGGGGTCTCTTTGGCCAAACCGGTTTTCCATTTGGACAACGCTGCAAGATATCGGCCACATGTATCACTGATTTGATTAAAACAAACTATCTTCATTTGCTAACCATAAAGGCACTGCCTCTTTTTTTAAAAAAAAGCAGCTGCTATGATGATTTCGTTTGAAAGATTTAGATGCAAATAGCTCATTAACAATCCCCCCCCTCCCCCATCACAAATAAACATTGCACAGATCCCATATTCTGGAAAAGATGTGCATCCAAATACAGGAAAGCACATATATCATCTTAAATTAAAACAACGATTTACTTGTACTTCTTGCAAGTTTAGTATACTGTATTCGCTGCCCATGATGTGGTGGTCTCTACACTGGGGAGATCAAACGCAGATTGAGTGACTCGTTTGCGGAGCACCTCCGTTCAGTCTAAGTGTGACCCTGAGCTTCCAGTCGCCTGTCGTTTTAACTCTCGGCTCCACTCCCACTCTGACCGCTCCGTCCTCGGCCTCTTACACTGTTCCTCGAGCTTACGTTGAGCGTCGTTGGAACAGTGCCTCATTTTTCGATGAGACACTTCACAGCCTTCTGGACTCAACATCGAGTTCAACAATTTCTGACCGTAACCATTACCTCTATTTTTTACACACGGCAGTTGTTGCTGATTCTGCCATTCCCATTTACACCTCTTCTCGACTCATCGTCTGTATCTTTACTTGTCCCATTACCATCTCCTTTTGCCTTGCAATATCATCCTTTGTGTCATTTCATCTCTCCTGCCTTCCACCCCAATCACTGACCTCCCTTTTATTCTTCCCTCCCCCCACCCTTTCCCCGCACTTGCTTAAAAATCTGTTACATCTCTTAACTTTTTCCAGTTCTGACGAAAGGTCGTCGACCTGAAATGTTAACTCTGTTTCTCGCTTTCCACAGATGCTGCCTGACCCGCTGAGCATTTCCTGTTTTTTTTAATTTCAAGTTGGTTGCTGTCCTGAATTCACCGTGTTTGCACTGTGAGGTGGGACCCAGAGCACAGCGGCAGCTTACGCAATCATTCAAAGGTTGACGTCAGGAGAGAAGCAATATAGGCTACTACATAGGTCGGCAAAAGAAAAAAAAAATTACATTTATATAGCGCCTTTCGTGGCCACCGGATGCCCCAAAGCGCATTACAGCCAATGAAGCACTTTTGGAGTGTAGTCACTAGTTGTAATGTGGGAAAAGTGGCAGCCAATTTTGCGCACAGCAAGCTCCCACAAACTGCAATGCGATGATAACCCAATTATCTGTTTTTTTGTTATGTTGATTGAGGAATAAATATTGGTCAGGACACCGGGGATAACTCCCCTGCTCTTCTTCGAAATAGTGCAATGGGATCTTTTATGCCCACCTGAGAGAGCAGACAGGGCCTCAGTTTAACATCTCATCTAAAAGACGGCACCTCCGACAGTGCAGCACTCCCTCAGCACTGCACTGGAGTGTCAGCTGAGATTCTTGTGCTGAAGTCCCTGGAGTGGGGCTTGAACCCACAACTTTCTAACTCAGCGGTGAGTGTGCTGCCCACTGAGACACAGCTGACCTTGTGGCAATTGCAAGAGCATAGTGTTGGCTTGCATGGGCTATGAACTTGTCCTATCGGTGGCCAAAATGACCACCAACAAGTTCCATTTTTCTCTCTGCTGTTATTTTATAATTGTATGAATATCTTCCTGTTTATTGAATCTTTGTACTGTGTAAAGTCAACACAGACAACGAGTGAGAACACTATAGCAGAATGTGACTATGACAGGATAGAATTCACAATCTCACCCTTAAAACACTGGAGATGGCATAGCAACTAAGAAATAAATAATTAACAAAAATTGATCCAGTCAAAATGTTCATTATGGTAAATTAGAGTTCAAATACCATGGGGCACAAGTTAAAAAATAAGAAGTTAGGAGTACGAAGAGAAAGAAGTAAGAGAAAACATTTTCATTCAGCAGACCTATGGAATACGTTATCAAGTGAGTCAGGCATTATTAAGATCTGGTGATTGTACAGGTTAATGGAGGAGCAAAGGCTGAGAGACGCAAGGTCAAGGTGGCCACTTGGGGCTAATCTATCAAAGCTTCTTTGGTCCTTTAGAGGAAGGAAGGCTGCTCAACTTCCCTTTTTACTCCTAACTTAATTTATAGCGTTGAAAACTTTTAAACCGTTTGAGAGTCATTTAAATATGTGTTAGAAATGGTGTTAGGCAAACAGCAGCGTCCATAATCTTCTCCACTGATGACGGAGACACTCCATGCACAACGCATCAGAGCGTTACAATCAGGGCCCATTGTACTTATTGTCATGTATCCTACATGGTTACTGTTGGTACTGTCACAAGGTGTGCCACCAGAGGGCACTGCAGTGGGAGACTTGTAGGTTACCTGTACAGGTGTGCCGGGCCTAGTATAAAAGGCAGGCCACCAGATGTGATCCTCACTCTGGAGTTAACAAATAAAGGACTAAAGTCACTACAATTCAAGTACAACACATTGCATCGTGGAATCATCAGAGTATCCAAGGACACAACACTTATGACAGGCGTCAGGCAGGGTGTACTGTATGATGGGTTCTGAGGACGAAAGCCACACATTGAGAGAATAATGCCAATTCCACCCCTTTTAGACGCATCTACGGCAATAAGTCTGAGAAGCGTACATCTCAGTAACAGTGGCTATTGGACGGCAGCTGTGTGCAGTGTCTGAGAACCCCACAGAGGAGGTTTGTCCCCTTTAGGTTTCTGCGTGACCGTTTAATTGGCCGTCTGATTCAGGTGTCGCTTCACTTACTCGTACGCCCTCCTGCGCCACCTCCACCTGTCGGTGAGGTTATTGGCCGTCAGACTCATTTGGTATGAATGTTAAATGAAGCAAAATCAAATACTGCAGTCGCTTTTCTAGAAGAACTATTTAGCTGTCGACAACTAACAGGACGCTCAAGTTTTTTTTGTAATACGGGGCTTCCACAGCACTGCCAGCACATCTTGATCTCTCTGCAGGAACTGGGCCGTCCTCCCTTCCCCCAAACTGTACTCAGAAGGTGACCTCTCTCTCTCGATTGCTTCTTTTTTGGCGAACTTGGTGCTGATTGTGGTGAGGGGAATGAGACAGTTTCAATGCCAGGCAGCTCAGCATCCAGCACTGCCAGGCTTGGTTGGATTAGGACTAAAGTTCCCTCCACACGAGTCGCAGCACCAGAAGAAGGCCCCACTACCGTACCAGTGCGACATTCTTTAATCTCCGACATCGAGAACTCTTCATGTTTCTGAATGACGGTTCCCAAATTCAGGGGCCATGCCCATTAGGAATTGGATTGAGGCGGCCCAAATTCATCTCACAGAACAGCGGAGGCTGAAGGGAGACTTAATTGAGGTGTATAATTTTGAGAGGCCTAGATAAAGTGGATAGGAAGGACCTATTTCCCTTAGCAGAGGGGTCAATAACCAGGGGGACATAGATTTAAAGTAATTGGTAGGAAGTTTAGAAGGGAATTTTGTTCACTCAAAGGATGGTGGGGGTCTGGAACTCACTGCCTGAAAGCATGGTGGAGGCAGAAACCCTCACCACATTTTAAAAAGGACTTAGATGTGCACTTGAAGTGCCGTAACCTACAGGGCTACAGACCGAGAGCTGGAAAGTGGGATTAGACTGGACAGCTCTCTGTCAGCTGGAGCAGACACGATGGGCCGAAATGGCCTCCTTCGCTGTAAGTTGCTATGATTCTATAAAACCCTTACAACCAGCAACAATGGAGACTTCTACTGCAGCCGGTTAGGTTGGATTTGAATCTGTGACCCAGGGATGAAAGGTGAGCACTGACTCGCTGCCCCCTTGCAGTTGGGTTTCTGGTCTGATTTCTCGAACTTTGAGTTCTCGCTCATGCACCGAGTTTCTGATTTTTGTCGTCACTGGATGCTCCTAAAACAGCTCTTGCTTCAAGTTTCAATGCACACTGCAAGTCTCCTCACTCTGAAGGTTAAGGTGCTACAGGTTGGATTGAACATTAAGCACTGGTGGGCATCTTGGTGCCCAAGCTCCCATTGTTAGTATTATTAGTAAGTGTTAAATTATTCATTGACTGCCATACACAGACTCACCAACACACCGGATATATTAGCAGCCCCGTAGGGGCATCACAACCTCCTGATTTGCTCTTTGGTTCGGTTTTGTTTTGTCACTGTGCGATTCAGTGCCACTACACACTCCCCAGTCCTCATTTAAGAACATGACAGGAGCAGGAGTAGGCCAAATGGCCCCTCGAGTCTGCTCCGCCATTCGATGAGATCGTGGCTAATCTTCCACCTCAACTCTACTTCCCGCCCGATCCCCAAAGTAAGCAGGGCTCATCTGGGATTGGAGTTTGCAGCCTCTCGCGTTTTTAAGAGGTAAAATTCTCTAAGTGAGAATTGTAGCCACAGAGAGCAACAGTTAAATATAACCTTCACTCTTGTTTACATGTGTTGCTCGAAACTGCTGCAGAGGAAATGAAAGCTAGAGGGGGAGAAAGAGACAAATCAAAAAGAACCGTGAATCAGAATGAGGAGTGTAAAGAAAGAAATAAGATGAGGAATGATAGACAAACAAGAAGAAAAATAAAGGAACGATTAACACTGAGAAATTGAAAGAAAAATGAGATGGAGAGTGAGAGCAAATGGCAAAAAGGAGAGATAATGGGCGATCTTAACCCGACTCGCTCAGCAGAAACCTGGCGGGTGGGCAGTTAAAATTGTCCTGGCTCTTACCTGTTCGAAAGCCGCCATAATCGCAACGTCTGCAATTTTAACCTGTTCTCCTGAGCGGGCAGCAAGAACAGGTGCCCAAAGCCAACGGGGTCTTTCTTTACATAGGCATATCGCGGCCCGATGACATCATTGAGACCCGACTGTAATTTTAACTCAGGCCTGAGCGGGGAAGCTACCTGAAGTTAAAATCAGGGCCAAAAGGAGAGGGAAAAATCCCCTGCGTTCATCCCCCTGCAAAACAGGTACACCGCTTTGAGTACTGTTGAGGGGGATGACTCATCAGGGGAGGGCAGGAAAAAGTGTGGGAGAGCTATAGTGATAGGGGATTCAATTGTAAGGGGAATAGATAGATGTTTCTGCGGCCGCAACCGAGACTCCAGGATGGTATGTTGCCTCCCTGGTGCAAGGATCAAGGACGTCTCGGAGCGGGTGCAGGGCATTCTGAAAAGGGAGGGTGAACAGCCAGTTGTCGTGGTGCATATAGGTACCAATGACATGGGTAATAAACGGGATGAGTTCCTATGGGACAAATTTAGGGAGCTAGGAGCTAAATTAAAAAGTAGGACCTCAAAAGTAGTAATCTCAGGATTGCTACCAGTGCCACGTGCTAGTCAGAGTAGGAATCACAGGATAAATCAAATTAATACGTGGCTTGAGGAGTGGTGCACAAGGGAGGGATTCAAATTCCTGGGACATTGGAACTGGTTCTGGGGGAGGTGGGACCTGTACAAACCAGACGGTCTGCACCTGGGCAGGACCGGAACCAATGTCCTAGGGGGAGTGTTTGCTAGTGCTGTTGGGGAGGAGTTAAACTAATATGGCAGGGGGATGGGAACCTATGCAGGGAGACAGCGGGAAGTAGAATGGGGGCAGAAGCAAAAGATAGAAAGAAGAAAAATAAAAGTGGAGGGCAGAGAAAGCTGAGGCAAAAAGCAAAAAGGGCCACATTTCACCAATATTCTAAAGGGGCAAAGTGTGTTAGAAAGACAAGCCTGAAGCCTCTGTGCCTCAATGCGAGGAGTATTCAGAATAAGGTGGACGAATTAACTGCGCAGATAGCAGTTAACGGGTATGATGTAATTGGCATCACGGAGACATAGCTCCAGGGTGACCAAGGCTGGGAACTCAACATCCAGGGGTATTCAACATTTAGGAAGGATAGATTGAAAGGAAAAGGAGATGGGGTGGCATTGCTGGTTAAAGAGGAAATTAATGCAATAGTAAGAAAGGACATTAGGATGTGGAATCTGTATGGGTGGAGCTACAGAACACCAAGGGGCAGAAAACGCTAGTGGGAGTTGTGTACAGACCACCAAACAGTAGTAGTAAGGTTGGGGACAGCATCAAACAAGAAATTAGGGATGCATGCAACAAAGGTACAGCAGTTATCATGGGTGACTTTAATCGACATATTGATTGGGCTAACCAAATTGGTAGCAATGCGGTGGAGGAGGATTTCCTGGAGTGCATTAGGGATGGTTTTCGAGACTAATATGTCGAAGAACCAACCAGGGAGCTGGCCATCTTAGACTGGGTGATGTGTAATGAGAAAGGACTAATTAGCAATCCTGTTGTGCGAGGCCCCTTGGGGAAGAGTGACCATAACATGGTAGAATTCTTTATTAAGATGGAGAGTGACACAGTTAATTCAGAAACTAGGGTCCTGAACTTAAGGAAAGGTTACTTCGATGGTTTGAGACATGAATTGGCTAGAATAGACTGGCAAATGATACTTAAAGGGTTGACAGTGGATAGGCAATGGCAAACATTTAAAGATCACATGGATGAACTTCAGCAATTGTACATACCTGTCTGGAGTAAAAATAAAACGGTCAAGGTGGCTTAACCGTGGCTAACAAGGGAAATTAAGGATAGTGTTAAATCCAAGGAAGAGGCATATAAATTGGCCAGAAAAAGCAACAAAACTGAGGACTGGGAGAAATTTAGAATTCAGCAGAGGAGGACAAAGGGTTTAATTAAGAGGGGGAAAATAGAGTACGAGAAGAAGCTTGCCGGGAACATAAAAACTGACTGCAAAAGCTTCTATAGATATGTGAAGAGAAAAAGATTAGTGAAGACAAACATAGGTCCCTTGCAGTCAGATTTAGGTGAATTTATAAAGGGGAACAAAGAAATGGCAGACCAATTGAACAAATACTTTGGTTCTGTCTTCACGAAGGAAGACACAAATAACTTTCTGGAAGTACTAAGGGACCAAGGGTCTAGTGAGAAGGAGGAACTGAAGGATATCCTTATTAGGCGGGAAATTGTGTTAAGGAAATTGATGGGATTGAAGGCCGATAAATTCCCGGAGCTTGATAGTCTGCATCCCAGACTACTTAAGGAAGTGGCCCTAGAAATAATGGATGCATTGGTGATCATTTTCCAACAGTCTATCGACTCTGGATCAGTTTCTATGGACTGGAGGGTAGCTAATATAACACCACTTTTTAAAAAGGGAGGGAGAGAGAGAAAGCGGGTAATTATAGACCGATTAGCCTGACATCAGTAGTGGGGAAAATGTTGGAATCAATTATTAAGGATGAAATAGCAGCGCATTTGGAAAGCAGTGACAGGATCGGTCCAAGTCAGCATGAAGGGGAAATCATGCTTGACAAATCTTCTGGAATTTTTTGAGGATGTAACTAGTCGAGTGGACAAGGGAGAACCAGTGGAAGTGGTGTATTTGGACTTTCAAAAGGCTTTTGAAGGTCCCACACAAGAGATTGGTGTGCAAAATCAAAGCACATGGTATTGGGGGTAATATACTGACGTGGATAGAGAACTAGTTGGCAGACAGGAAGCAGAGAGTCGGGATAAATGGGTCCTTTTCAGAATGGCAGGCAGTGACTAGTGGAGTGCCGCAGGGCTCAGTGCTGGGACCCCAGCTCTTTACACTATACATCAATGATTTGGATGAAGGAATTGAGTGTAATATCTCCAAGTTTGCAGATGACACTAAACTGGGTGGCGGTGTGAGCTGTGAGGGGGACGCTAGGAGGCTGCAGGGTGACTTGGACAGGTTAGGTGAGTGGGCAAATGCATGGCAGATGCAGTATCATGTGGATAAATGTGAGGTTATCCTCTTTGGGGGCAAAAACGCGAAGACAGATTATCTGAATGGCGGCAGATTAGGAAAAGGGGAGGTGCAATAAGACCTGGGTGTCATGGTACAATAGTCTTTGAAAGGTGGCATACAGGTACAGCAGGCAGTGAAGAAGGCAAATGGTCTGTTGGCCTTCATAGCTAGGGGATTTGAGTATAGGAGCAGGTCTTACTGAAGTTGTACAGGGCCTTGATGAGGCCTCACCTGGAATATTGTGTTCAGTTTTGGTCTCCTAATCTGAGGAAGGACGTTCTTGCTATTGAGGGAGTGCAGCGAAGGTTCACCAGACTAATTCCCGAGATGGCAGGACTGACATGAGGAGAGACTGGATCAACTGGGCCTTTATACACTGGAGTTTAGAAGGATGAGAGGGGATCTCATAGAAACATACAAGATTCTGACTGGACAGGAGAGGTTAGATGCGAGTAGAATGTTCCCGATGTTGGGGAAGTCGAGAACCAGGGGACACAGTCTTAGGATAAGGGGTAGGCCGTTTAGGACTGAGATGAGGAGAAACTTCTTCACTCAGAGGGTTGTTAACCTGTGGAATTCCCTGCCGCAGAGTTGTTGATGCCAGTTTATTGGATATATTCAAGAGGGAGTTAGATATGGCCCTTACGGCTAAGGGGATCAAGAGGTATAGAGAGAAAGCAGGAAAGGGGTACTGAGGGAATGATCAGCCATGATCTTATTGAATGGTGGTGCAGGCTCGAAGGGCCGAATGGCCTACTCCTGCACCCATTTTCTCTGTTTCTATGTAATAAAAAAGGGAGAGATAATACAAGTTAAGAAAGAAAGATTAAAAGCCCAGAGTTAAAAATAAATCAACTGAGCAAGAGAACTGATCTCTCAGGGGACACATTTACTGTACAGCTCAGCGAGCAGGAAACCACACAACCCAGCGGACTGTCACTATGTTAGCCAGCTCAAAAATAATCAAATTAATCATCGCATCTTGCACGGTCAGTAATAAAGACCTTGTACCAGTCAGCCTCAAGCTGGAAGCTGGGTGGTTGCAATTAAACATGAGTGACTAATTTAAAGTCTAATCCTTTGATGTGCTTTATTTGATTTTCCCTGTGGTAGCCTTTAATTCTGCCAACGACCAGAGGACAGATTCCTCAGGCTTTTGCAACGGCACAGTTAAGGTGAAAGATGTGAAGGAGTTCAATTTTATTCCCCCCTTTCTTTTTTAACTTTTCTCTAAGTTGGGCTAAATGGCCTCCTTCTATGCCGCTGATGGTTCTATCCCTCACCCAAGTGGTCATTCTTCATGTGTGAACCCAGACAGCAAGTGTCATCGTGCCATGCAACCATGGGGGGTCGTCACAGTGGACCACAATTCTATCCTCATCCAATGAATGTGTGGCTGGTCTAGGAGGGATGACTGCAAAACAATGAAGAGCTGGAAGTCTGGCTGATTTTTTTCCCCCCTCTGAAGACCAGGAACGCAGAAGCCAAATCTAATTCCCCCTCACGCTGTCCTGCTCAACATCAGTTAACTCAACACAGGCCTGGGATTGGACCGGGAACTTGGCTTGCATTGTGTGGCTCAGTACCACCCCAGTGAAGCCAGTCACCCACCCCTCCATTGGTGGAGCTGAACGAGAGAAAACGTTCAATCCCTGCGCATGCTAACTATTGTAGGTAGCATTTGGGATTTGGAAATTTAAAGTTGGACAGACCTGGGTGGTTGAGTATCTTTAAAAGCAGTGAACATAGGGATGTGCAGTAAAGCACTGCATCTTCTGGCAGGTCCCAGTGTTTAAAAAATATCGGACTGGAAATTCCACGGGGGTTCTCCTGGTTTGGCAGGATCCCTGGACAACGTAAGAATTAGGCGCAGAAGTAGGCCATTCGGCCCCTCTAGTCTGCTCTGCCATTCAATAAGTTCATGGCCGATCTTCTACCTCAACTCCACTTTCCTGCACTGTCCCCATATCTCTTGATTCCCTTAATATCCAAAAATCTGTCGCTTTCTGTCTTGACTATACCCAAAGACTAAGCCTCCACAGCCCTCTGGGGTAGAGAATTCCAAAGATTCACCACCCTCTGAGTGAAGAAGTTTCTCCTCATCTCAGTCCTAAATGGTCGACCCCTTATCCTGAGGCTGTGACCCCTGATTCTACACTCCCTAACCAGAGGAAACATGCTCCCTATATCTACCCTGTCAAGCCTTGTAAGAAGAGGCAAAGTTGACTGTTGATGTTATATCTCTGGGTGTTCCACTGAAGTTGTGTTGAGAGATCGGAAGAAACCCTATGGGACTTCAAGACCATCATATCCAACAATACCCCTCTTAACAATTTCTCTCTAGGCACACATCCAACTATCTCTTGAAATTCATTGATGGAATCAGTCCCCTCCGCCTCCCTCAGCCGGCCATTCTATACGTTCACCAGCCTCTATGTACTGATTTAAATTAGAGGCACTGGAGAAGGTGCGGAGAAGATTGACAAGGATGATACCAGAAATGCGAGGGTATACATATCAGCAAAGGATGAACAGGCTGGGTCTCTTTTCTCCTGAAAAAAGTCGGCTGAGGGGTGACCTAATAGAGGTCTTTAAAATGATGAAAGGTTTTGATAGAGTGGATACAGAGAGAATGTTTCCACTTGTGGGGAAGAGCATAACTAGAGGCCATCAATATAAGATCGTCACCAAGAAATCCAATAGGGAATTCAGAAGAAACGTCTTTACCCAGAGAATGGTGAGAATGTGGAACTCGCTGCCACAGGGAGTGGGTGAAGCGAATAGTATCGGTTCATTTAAGGGGAAGCTAGACAAGCATATGAGGGAGAAGGGAATAGAGGGTTATGCTGATAGATGAGGAAAGACAGGAGGAGGCTCGAGTGGAGCATAAACGCCGGCATGGACTGGTTGGGCTGAATGGCCTGTTTCTGTGCCATATATCCTAGGTAAACTGTCTTTTTGCCCTCTTCTATGTTTGAGCCTACACCTCTCAGCATGCTGTGTAAAGAGTCCCAGTTAAGAATAAACCTGTGCTGTGTTCTGTCGAACGGACCATATTGGAGGAGCTGAGAGTTTTACACTTGGGGTTGGAAAGAGGGAGGGGGATGGAGGAAGGTGGAGACCCGAACGAAGGCTGCAGGATTTTCTTCTTGTTGCGAGAAACCTGATCCCAGGGGTGGTTGGCAGGTCTGCATAAACCAGTTTTGTTAGTAATCGTTAATCAGGTTAGTGAGGTTAGTAAAACAGCAAACTCACTGGCTGTTTGTTATTAGTTTGTTGGATAAGACACAACGCAATACCAAGTAAAAGGCGCACACGTACGCACAAGAGTAAGGATCTGCAAAGATCTGCCTTCACAGCCCACCATCCAGTTTTAAACAATCGTCAGGAATTTCCTGCTTGCAAGCACTAAGTTCCCATTTGTTTTGCAAACGTTCAGCAGAAATTTGTCTCGTTTTATTAGTGCTGAGATCTGTAATACTTTCCACTTCAGGCATCAAACCCCTACATTTTGGGGTACGACACTGGTTGGATGCAGAGCTCACGTCTACTGGTTCCAATGTGCCTTAGTCAGCCCCAACTTCCTCAGAGCAGCCCTTCAGATCCACCAGCGTGGACTTTTGTGCCTCATGCCCGCGGCCCAGTTAGATGCAAATTAAGTGCTGCTTTGTCCGGTGAGCTGAATTAAGGTGGCCAAACTCTTTTCACGTGGGATCCTTATAGCCAGATGAACGCTTCACCTCAGAAGTGTCTAACCTGCCGCTCCCAGTGCTCGTTCCGGAGGGGGGGTTTGACGGCGGATGGATTGCATTCACATAGCGCCTTTAACATAGTAAAACGTCCCAAGACGCTTCACACGATAGTTATCAAACAAAATTTGACACTGAGCCACATAAAGGAGATATTAGGGCAGAGGTGGGTTTCAAGAAACGTCTTGAAGGAGGTGAGAGAACCGGAGAGGTTTAAGGAAGGAATTCCAGAGTTTAGGGTCTCACAGCTGAAAGCACGGCCGCCGACGGTGGAGTGATTAAGACTGGGGGCACGCAAGAGGCCAGAATTGGAGGAGCGCAGAGATTTCGGAGGCCATGTTCTTTATAAGCTGCCGGCCGCTCAGTGCTCTGGGAGTCCCAGGCGGCTGGTGAGCTAACTTTTAAATGGAAAAAAGCACGCATGTGTGGAACTTTGAATAGGCTGAACGACCGGTTAAAGGGGTTGCGCGGCCCAATGATATATTAGAGGAACTTGGCTGTGGAGGAGGTTTACAGAGATAGGGAGGGGCGAGGCCATGGAGTGATTTGAAAACAAGGATGAGAATTTTAATAAAGGGCAACAACAACTTGTATTTACATAGCGCCTTTAACGTAGTAAAACGTCCCAAGGCGCTTCACAGGCGTGTTATAAGACAAAACAAATAAGCTGCATAAGAAGAAATTACGGCAGATGACCAAAAAAGCTTGTTCAAAGAGGTAGGTTTTAAGGAGGGTCTTGAAGGAGGAAAGAGAGGTAGAGAGGCGGGGAGGTTTAGGGAGGGAGTTCCAGAGCTTGGGGCCTAGGCAGCAGAAGGTACGGCCAGCAATGGTTGAGCGATTATAATCAGGGATACTCAGGAGGGCAGAATCTGAGGAGCGCAGACACCTCGGAGGGTTGAGAGTCAGCGGCAGGACTTTGGTATGGTGCTCGTTCTGCGGCAGTCTCAAAAATCAATGCATGAAATAGAGATCCAGTGCTCGGCTGTGTTTGAAGCACTGCATGTTGTGGTCGCAGTGTCTTACATCACTTAGCAGGTTCGTACGGTCAGCATCAGCACACGGATTATATAGTAAGGCAGCGATGCACCGTGCTGTATCCAGCACCGAGAGGAGACGACGAGTCCCTTCTGAAAAGAAATATGCATTCCTACGGCCGGATTGAGCCACGTGTAAGGAACTCAGCCACGGAGGAAAGTGCGAACAAAATAACACAAAGTTGGCGGAAGTTGGGGTTCAGACAGACGATCTTGTTCCCTCCTGCTTTGAGCGCACCGACACGACTCCCGTTACGCCCCGTGCTGAAGGTTTGCACTCAGGAAACTGCTTGACGTGCCGGAAACTCCAGACGCAACGATGCCTTTAAAGGGGCACTGTCCTCCTGCTGGGGAGGCGAGGCATTCCCGGAAAACACGCCCCGCGGACCTTCGTCACGACACAATTTACACGTGTGGAATGCCACACGGCCAGTGCTTTTTATTTACTTGCCCCCCCCCCCCCTCGCCTCTCCAGAAGGCAGCGACTCATGTGCGGCAACCTGCGGAGCTCTGCCCCCCCTCGGTCGAGTGGCCACACTTCCCGCAGGGCTATTCAACCAAGTTGGGCCTCCCCAATTCTGTCCTCGCCCCGACAGCCAGCAGGAGTCATCGGCTCACGATTACGAGCTGGGGCTCTTGGCCAACTATTCCCCCTCCTTAGCCCAGGGAGCCTGGGGCCAATTGTAACACCCCTCCTTTCTTAGCCACGATCAGTTAGCTCGGCATGCAACGCACAGGATACGTACGTACCCACACTTTTGATCTACGTACGAAGGAACCCGTGCACATACGCCAATTTTTTTTGTTTGGTTTAAAAACCCACACGGTTCAAGATTCGGAATTGGGATTGATGACCGAATTTGGATCAGCCCACATCGTTGGCCTGGGATTACTCGCTCCGATCTGACGGTGCCCCTTTAGAAAGCAGAATTTTGGTGCTGAGGAACAGCACTTGTTTACATTTCGAATAAACACGCTCGTTCGCACCCCTGAGCAGAGAGATCATTCAGGCTTCCATGCACTACCAAGCTGGGCGAGCTCCCTCCATTGTTAGTAAGCAGATAACCATTAGTGAGGTTAGTAATGGTTAGTACAAACCAGAGTGTCCTGGTTGAGTATTAGTATGTTTTTAAACTTGTCGGTAAGTTATCTGGCCTCTTTAAAAAAAAGTACAGGAAGTTTTCTGTATCCCCTGACAATTTTAACCCGTTCACTGGTCCCATATTTCATATTTTATCACCCTTTCAGGACCCGCTGTTCCATTTTCTACATCCTGCAAATTCTTCCCATCAGGGAACATTCCCAAAGTACTTTTTTTCCCCCCCAGCCAGTTTTGTCCCTCCTGGAGGTACAGTTCCCATTGCTGTCCAAGTGACTCATGGTCTTGGACAAGCTTGGACAGTGAGTGTCAGTAGGTTATTCAACACCACTTGGAGATAGGGTTGCCAACCCTCCAGTGTTGCTCCTGGAGTCTCCAGGAATCCCCAGGCCACTGCTGCACGCGAACCCAGGAGAAAAAAAAAATCATAGTGGCCATTAAAAAATAACGTCTTTTTGAAAAAAATAAATTATTTGAGCACTTGTTTATGGGAATGCAGACCGTTTGACTGACAGTGAGGAATCGTCCAATCAGATAATGAAGAGTTTCTACTTTCTGATTGGCTTAGGAAGGCGGTGGACCATGAGGCATGCCAGGCGACCAATGGCGAGAGTGTGTGGGCAGGAGGTCACGTGATGAAACCTCCAGGAATATGTCCGACCAGAGTTGGCAACCCATTTTGGAGAGGTGAGGGAGGGGTCAACACAGCCTAGCCTGATCCTCCCATTGCCTGGCATCCACATTACTGCAGTGAGGGGCACCAGGAGTGGGAAACCTGGCCGATTTCTTTCCCGCCCTCACCAGGGTGCTGCGGACACGTGCAAAGGAGTCCAACCGTTACCTCGGCTGGGGGATCCGTTGATTCGCCACAGGCTAGGCCTCGAACCTGGGGCCTACTAGTTTGAATGGTTCAGTAGCACAGTGTAATTCGATCTGTATATTCAGAATAGTAGGCACCACACGACAGAGCCACATGGGGCAGTAGCATGCCGGCTAATGTATAGCGCAGTCCTCAAAGGGTGAGAAACCTTCTCATGCAACAATACAGTTCAACTACTGTAAAGTTATGAAATAACAGGAATGTTCAATTCGAATTTCCTGACCCCTGTGGGATTCCCGTCGAGACTTCCTTCACCAGATAAAAGTATGGTAAAACCCAGGCCAATATTATCTCCGTGCCTGGCCCGTGATGTCTGCTATACAACATTACGTTGAACACCCTGGGCAAGGCAGGCATGGTTTACATCCAAAAGAATAGTGCTCCATCTACTGTTGCAGCCAAAAAACTCCTCCCAAACATGGCAGGACGATTGTGGATGACAGGCAGTAGTCGGGAATCGTAGGGCTACTGGTATCGAATTGATTCTTTTTATTCACAGTACGCCAGGAACTGTATTGACTGCACAGGAACAGGAGATGGGATCTTGAACCCCAATACAGGCTGACACTGCCCCTGGGCATATGATATCCGATCATGCCCCCTGGGGTATACCTACCTAGTGGTCAAACCTGGATTGAGAAGGGTTCGCGAGGGGTGAAAGGGTTAAAACACAAATGACAAACAAGCCTCTCGCTCTTGTGGTTGTGGTTCATAGAGCACGAGTACCAAGTCTCTGTTGTCCCAGAAATGTTTGGTTATAGTTCAGTAGTTGGTAATCTAGGAGGTAAATTCAGACTGGAGTTGGTCTGGGAACACAGAAAACTTCAAGCAGGCCTCAGGAGAATCATTAGTAGAGTTGTTAGTACTAGTTAATTGTGTTAGTACATGCAGTGGTTTAGTAAAGAGCTTTCAGCTCAGAACGGTTCCTATTAGTCAATACATGCAACTTTACAACACACCCATTACATTTGACTTTGACAAACGACTGGTGGGAATTGTAGGAGAAAAAGTTACGTCGATAACTCGAGGAGGAATACTCTAAATTATGGAAGAAGCAATTCCACAAAATAAAACCCCACGCGATGCTTAAAGAAAAACCGTGGAGGCAAAGTGTGTTATAAATACATCCGTGAACGGGCCGACGTCCACTTTTTTGAAAAAGCTTCAACCTTTCAATAACGGCCACCTCGCTGACACTCACGGGTCTAATAACTAGCGTTGAACCCGTCACGAACTCTATTATTGAAGCCTGTCTTAATTCATAACCCTCAATGACTTTGCAATGGAGTTTCAGATTGCAACATCTAACTTTGTCAACAGGAATCTTTGGTTTGGCAACTGTCACAGATCCAAAGGCCCCTTTACAAAAAGATATTCTTGGCCTGTGAAACACCAAACAATTCATCATTCTATTTACTACAACAACAAAAAAAAGATCACAATCTCCTCCCTCAACTATTTTCTCCCATCCTGAAGGTGATTGACTCCTATGGTTATGGTTCTACAAGTGCTGGCTACACTCCGGTAACTTGTCCGAGCAGTTACACGCCACGTGTGTGTGTGTGTGAGTGAGTGAGTGACCATCACTCAATTTGACTGAGGAGGAGGAACATCACAGTCGAGCCTGATTCTATCCTCAACCAACATCCAAGCACGTGCAGTTTCCAGAAGGGGAGGGGGTGGGTTATTGGGCATCAATGTGGAGCCGGATCCTTTGTCAATTTCTCCCCCTTTTTCCCAGCCCGGGGGTGCGGAGACCAATTGTAACCCGTACGCTGCTAACTTGGTTGAGATCAGGAAACGCGACACAAACCTGGCCTGTAAGGCTGTGTCACAATGGGCTTTGCACGTAGCAAAAGAGCTATCGGGCAAGCAAAGTACCACTTTCACGACGGTAAACTAGGAAGGCAAACTACAAACTGGAATAATTTTGGTGAAACCCCCTTGGGTAGTTAGGAATTTCTCCTTTGCGAACAAGAAACTCCACTTGATGAACCGTGTCTTGCTTGTTTAGAGCTACGCAACAGTAAACAATATGGCAGGCAAGTGGTGGGACACTGATCTTACAGTCAATAACGTCCCTGGGTAGTCTCAAACATTAGATCACAATGCAGGTGGTGGAAGCCCCTTGGTATTGATCTGCCCATCGCCGTATGTGCCTTTGGTAATCCCACTGCTGTATAAAAGGCAAAGCCGTTTTATCCATTAGCCCACACAAGGTTTCTGAGCAGGCTTTCAACTGGAGACAGGACAGCAATTAGGGGTCATAAGAACTTAATAGGAGCAGGAGTGGGCCACTCGGCCTCTCGAGCCTGCTCCGCCATTCAATAAGATCATGGCTGATCTGATCACGGACTCAGCTCCACTTTCCTGCCCGCTCCCCATAACCCTCGACTCCCCTATCATTCAAAAATCTGCCTATCTCCACCTTGATGGGTCCAGGATGGTTTATCCCTCTCCTTAGCCCAGGAATGCCAACAAGAAAATGATTCCACTGCTCCCTTCCCCCCACTCACCCCACGCCCAACTAAATTACCTCCCCGTCTCTCCTGAGGAACGTGGCCCTGATTATTCTCTTCAGTGCCTCAGTAATAGATTGAAAATCATGAGCTACATGTGCCCAGTGGGTGAAGCGTACACCTGGGCATTGAAGAGGGCGATCTGGGCCACTGCCCCCTTCAAGAGAATGCTTCCACTAGCAGGGGCCAGACTCCAGCAGCTCATCCAAGCAGTCATTTAAAAAAAAATGTTCTGTGGATGTGGGCAAGACCGGATTTATTGATCATCTCGAGTTCAAGGCATTAAGAGTCAACATCCTAGTGTGATGCTGGGGCCAGGTGTCGGCCAGAGCAGGTAGAGTTGGTCAAGCTTCCTTCCCTGACCGACATTAATTAACTAGGTGGATTCGGACAATGTAGCAGCATTCCGTGGTCAATTTCCTGGCGCCAGCCCACAAATAACCAGATTCGGAGAATTCCAATTTATCCCACATTGGGATTTGAACTCACGACCTCTTGGCTGGCAAGGCCAGTGCCAGACCCAGTGTAAGCAGCGAATCCTAGCAGGGAGCATCACAGCAAAAACCTGAATCCTTTCCCATCTGAAGCCCACACATGTACCTTCCGGCCAGACTCACCGGGTGTTACTCATCTCTTCCCACCCCATGGGCACCGAGGTCATTTGTGGTGCCTCTTGTGCTGGTCAGTGAGACCAGCTCACCTCAGGATGAGCCAGCAGGTTGAACCTCGGAACTTCCTGCCTTGTGTAGTTCAGAGCCATCGGCGGGCAGTGCATCTACGGGGAGATCATCAACATTGGGCCTTTGCACGCACAGAAATTACATCGGGTCCTTTGGAAGATATGAGCTTGATCCAAATGGGTGAAAATTGGATCAATTTTCACCATAACACACCACCGAGGCCACAGTGGGTGCATTAATTGGTGAGATTTGCTCACTAGAACAAAGACTGTGCGCCAGTGATCTTGGGGCTGGATCCTCTATATTTGCCATGGGGCCCTGGCAAGTACCCTTGAATTCAACAACCATCAGTGAAAATACTGATCTGCCCAACCTGGCAATTTCTGCACTGGCTACGTGATAACCGATTATAGAAACATAGAAAATAGGAGCAGTGGTAGGCCATTCGGCCTTCGACCTGAACTGCCATTCAATATGATCATGGCTGATCCTCTATCTCAGCACCATATTCCCGCTTTCTCCACATACCCCTTGATGCCTTTTGTGTCGAGAAATCTATTCATCTCCTTCTTAAATATATTCAGTGACTTGGCCTCCACAGTCTTCTGTGTAGAGAATTCCACAGGTTCACCACCCTCTGAGAGAAAACATTTCTCCTCATCTCGGTCCTAAATTTCCCACCCCGTATCCTGAGACTGTGACCCCTTGTTCTAGACTTCCCAGCCAGGGGAAACATCCTCCCCACATCCAGTCTGTCCAACCCTACATTATACCAAGGGTTTAAAGGGTTAGCGTCAGTTAGTAAGAAGTTTACACAATTTATGTTAGTAAAAGTTAGTTTCTTTTCATGCAAGTTAGTAACGGTTTATTATATAGTGTAACACTTTGTGTTTGTCTTCTCCTTTTCTCGGAGCGTCTCTGTGCCACCAATGCCCGTGACTCATTTGTGCGAGTCCTGTGATTTGTGGATTAAAAAAAATACTCTTGCGATTCAAATGGTAGATTTTTACATTTGAAGTTTCTGTCTGGACAGTGAGTATTAGAAGTACACCCTGCAAATCATGGGGCTCGCAATGGCCACCTCTAAAGGAGGTGATGGATAGGCTCCCTGGCACTTTTAAACTGCTCTCGAAGCTTGCTGTGAGGTGGTGACCTAACTACAACTCAGCAACCACCCCTTTCCCTAGTTGTACAGTTGGGAACTCGAATAAATAAGCTGCATGCTACATTTAAAAGGGAGCTGAACGAGTCTCTGTCACTGAGGCCAATAGATATAGAAGGTAAGTGGGGCATTGGGAGTTGTGTCGCTCAGTCACCGTGATCTCCTAAACTGGTTTCATCTCCTTTGGGAATCAGAGAGTAGTTCGCTCAGGGTTACCCCCCCCTCACCTCCCCCCACCTTAAGTTAGCCTAGGAATTATTTCTCTCTTGTTTTGCCTCTCAAGGGATTGCATGCTGGTCTATGGGTCTTAAAAGGAGGAGAGAGAGAGAGAGAGAGAGAGATATTTAGGGATGGAATTCCAGAGCTTGGGGCCTAGGCAGCTGAAGGCTCGGCTGCCAACGGTGGAGCGATGAAAATTGGGAAAGCGCAAGAAGCCAGAATTGGAGGAGTGCCGAGATCTTGGAGGGGTTAGGGGCTGGAGGAGGTTACAGAGATAGGGAGGGGAGAGACCATGGAGAGATTTGAAAGTGAGGATGACATTTTTCCTTTTTAAAATCGTGGTGTTGCCAGGCCGGGAGCCAATGTAAGTCAGCGAGCACAGGGATGACGGGCGAATGGGACTTAGGACACGGGCCAGCAGAGCTTTGGAAGAGCTCAAGTTGGCAGAGGGCGCAAGGTGGATGCTGTGGCACCGAATGCTGTGGGCCAGTAACTGTGGCAGCATGCGAGGTGAGCTTGACCCTGTCCTCGCCTGATGTCTGCGCACGTGCTGCGTCCAGCAGGAGCTAGTGGATGGTGACCGGGATCGGCTATCCAGGCGGATGTATCCTCTCCCTAGCCTAAGGAAGCAGGATCCAATTGCAGCATCCCAACTGCTGCCTGGGCAGAAATCAACTAACTCAGCACAGACAAGGAAAATACTTCTTAATATGAAGAGGCAGAAAGGCAATTAACCACAATGTAATTAGCAGCGAACCGCACTGTAATTACATCACTGGAAACACGAATATAATAAACGGCAGCTGGATGACATTTAACTAGAATCCACACTGAATAATGTTTAACCTCATCTATTATTGGCAAAACAATTATTGTTCTTCAGCTTTATTTTTGCCAAACATTGAGGGTGGTGGCAGAGCTTTGAAGCCGTTTCATAATCTCGTTAATTTGGATCTGGTTTTGAAGCATTTTCCCTGAATTTGCTCAACCACAACTTGCATTTATATAGCACCTTTAAATACAGCAAGACATCCCAAGCCGCTTCACAGGAGCGCCATCAAACAAAGTTTGACACCGAGCCACTTAAGGAAATATTAGAACAGACTTGGTCAAAGAGGTAGGTTTTAAGGAATGTCTTAATGGAAGTTAGAGAGATTTAGGGAGGGAATTCTAGAGCCTAGGGCCTAGACATAGCTGAAGGCACAGCTGCCAATGGGGGTGTAATTAAAGTCGGGGATGTCCAACAGGCCAGAATTGGAGAAGCGCAGAGATCTCAGAGGCAACAGAGATAGGGAGGGATTTTATAAACAAGGATTTGAATTTTAAAATTGAGTCATTTCCAGACCGGGAGCCAATGTAGGTCTGCGAGCACAGAGGTTATGGGTCAGCGGGACTTTGTGCGAGTTAGGAAGTGGGCAGCAGAGTTTTGGATGAGCTCAAGTTTATGTAGAGTGAAAGATGGGAGGCCGGCCAGGAGAGGGTTGGAATAGTCAAGTCTAGAGGGAACAAAAGGCATGGATGAGGGTTTCAGCAGCAGATGAGCTGAGTTGATGCTCCACTTTAAATCGAATGACACAATACCAACGTGACAACAAGCAGTAGCAACAGGTTAACATCTAATGCACCATCAACAATTAAGCTTTGGATTGCCATTTCCCTGCTCTCCCACAATTGGACCGCAAGGTTGGGTTTAGGTCAACAACGATGTTTCCACTGGCTGTCACAGCACCCCTCTGGCCAAAGGCAGTATCGGTCTGTTGGTGGATCTTTCGGCTAGCCTTGCTTCATTAAACACCCAGAAGTATATTGTTCTGACATCCCAGTGTACTACCTGCCGGGAAAGGTTTGAGCTGCAGGAGATGTGACACCTCCTGAAAGTCGGCACATCGAGTTTGGACGTTCTCAGCTTATCCTTTTTGACCAAACTTAGGATCTAAATAATTCACGAGACCTCTGTATAGCAACTGTACAAGAATCCCCCTTAATCAACGAGTCTGGGCACATTCCTTGCATGAACACAGTCTAGTTTGAAGCGGTTCACAATCACACGTCGGCCATTTTGAACCTCAGGTCACTCTGAAGTGGTGCACTATTCATCAAGTTAATGTTATTAGAATATTAATAGCAATACATTAGTCAGAAATGCTAGTCAGTTATGCTAGTCAGAAATGCTAGTCTCAGAATCAGTAGTATATTAGAGTAAACATGTGTTAGACCAAGTTAGTTGGACAATAGAGTATTCCAAGGCTGTCACCAATGGTAACTTGTATAATATGACTTGCTAGCCCATTGCTTTGTTGGACCGACAGTTGGTTAAGCTTGTAATCTGATGGGCAATCCTCCCCTCACCTCCAGCCTCCATCATTCCATCACAGGCTTTCTTGTCCCTTGCTCTATTTTAATCGACACGATGATGAACATTGTTGCTCTGAACTTTACTCTCTTGTTCCTCCTAAGCTCCAGTTGCACCATTCTGCGCGCTCTTCCTTCTGGCTGCATCCCCCAAGTTGTGACTATCAAGACTTATCGCGCTGTCTCTTCCTCCAATGCATTCCTTCCGAGAAACCTCAACACAGTGGAGCTCCTCGTTTCGGTCAGCCTTACCGTCCACCAATAATCGGGTGGCTATTAAAACCCACGTCTCCTAGCTACTACTTTTCAGCAACAACTTGCATTTATATAGTGCCTTATAATATCCCAAGGTGCTTCACAGGAGCGTTAACAAAATTTGACACCAAGCCACCTAAGGAGACATTAGGGCAGATGACCAAAGAGGTAGGTTTTAAGGAGCCTCTTAAAGGAGGAAAGGTGGAGAGGTTTAGGGATGGAATTCCAGAGCTTGGAGCCTCTGTAGCTGAAGGCACGGCCACCAATGGTAGAGCGATTAAAATCGGGGATGCACAAGAGGCCAGAATTGGAGGAGCGCAGAGATCTCGATGGGTTGTAGGGCTGGAGGAGATTACAGAGATAAGGAGGGGTGAGGCCAGGGAGGGATTTGAAGACAAGAATGAGAATTTATAAGTCAAGCCATTGTTTAACCGGGTGCTAATGTAGATCAGCGAGCATTGGCCAGAGCATATCTCTCAATCTTTCCAACCTTGTAATATCCTGCACCCCTCCTGGGATTCTCAAAAACCCACAGAAAAGGGTCAAGCATTAGTTCAGTTCTCAACCACTCATGACGATTAAACCTTTTTTTTCCCCTCAGTGTTTCTTTACATTCGATATTAATGGTTAAACAAAGCTGTGTCTTTGAGTGTGTACGAGGGGGGGGAGGGAGAATAATGCCCTACAATGACAAGTGGTAGTTCCTACAATGATAGCTTAGGAGGTCTTCTATCTCATCACAATCCAAGATGTGCTTGAATAACCCTTGGTGGGAAAGGGAATTTCTCACCTACTGCCCTCGTGCCCCTCTCCCCTCACAACACTGTTTGGCTATCACATGTCTGAGATGCGCGTCCATAGAATACTACACTGCGTGCTGCTGGTTCTTTGCACTTGAGGGAACAATAAACTGGATCGGCAAATACCATCACTGCCATAGATAACATCGCACCTGTTATAAGAAGTCTTGAGAGCAGACCACTAGACTAATGGAGAGAGCTGCTGGAAATACTGAGGCTGAAGCGATTATGCACCTGAACCAGCAATTATTTAACATCGCTTTTGAACAAATCTATTTTTGCTGTTCATGCTGCCTGAATCATTGCCCTACTCAGTGACAACCCCAGCATAATTGAGACTGTGGCTCTCATTAGTTCCAGTTAATGATTCGAAAGGCAAGTTAGTAAAAGATTAATCAAGTGTTAATAAAACTTCATCATTAAGCGCTTGCGATGTTAGTACATTTGTTTCAGATGTTGGTTGAAACCAGTTAGTAAATTGTTAGATTAATCTAACTAAATTAGTGACGCTTTGTTCTGTTCCGAGTTCCTGCCAGTTTCAGTTAGTAAGTGTTAATTTACATGCCACATGCAACACTGCAAGATTTCAAAATAACACCAGCAACGTTTAATGGAGGACTCGCTCCCCTCTTTTCTGGAAGGGGCTCACTTATTCTGGGCTATGATTCAATGGCCATTCTTCATGCATGAGCACCATAAGTGTCGCCCGGCTATTTGGCCATGGGAGCGATCACAAATCCAACCCTTGCCACCGCGTCCGCCATCCGCAAGCGTGCATTTCCCAGCAGGCATCACTGCCTATCGATTATGAACAGGAAGGAACCTGGAAGCCTTGCTTCCTCCTGAGCCCAGGGTTGGGGGAAAGCCAGATTGAGGGGGGGGTAGGGGGGAGGAGGAATTTAAACACTGAATATTAGGGGTGTTCAGGCAACTTGCGCATTTTTGTTTAAAGAGAAACATTAAAGCTTTCTGCATGGACTTTTTTTGTTGTTGTTCATTTAAAATAACTGTCCCAGCAGAATCATCTGCTCAAATGTAAATACCCATGAGTTGCGACTGTGACTCTGGCCGTGGACCCCGGCCCCCCCGCCCCCCGTGCCATGGAAAATTGGTACAGGCCAGCAACGCAAACACCGACCTGAGAAAATGGCTGCGCTGATTAGTCGATACCATCGGCAGCTCTTTATATCAGCTGCTGCAGATGCAGTAGGCCTCCGAGTAGAATTGTGGAGAAAAGCACTCTAGCATTGTTCAGGAAACAGCAGGGTGCTGTGGTTGCTGGGGGGGCTGGGGGGGGGGGGGGGGGGCGTCTGTGGGGCCTTTGCAGATGGCGAGCTAGTAGGGTAGAATGGCCCTCCTCAACCAGATCAACACCACCACCACCTAGAGGCCGAAATTCAGACATGCCAGAGCGTTGGCGCATCTATGATTTTTTTTTCCCGGTTTTACCACTGGGATCGATGAGGTGGCCTTCCGGTCCATTTTCAGGACTCTGAAGTTTATTTAACGTCGGACCAGAAGTCGGTCATAGTGGGGGCGGGAGATCGACGGAAAGGCAGGCAGAGGGGCGGAATTCGGGTCGGGATTGGGACTCTGCCGCTGTCACTCAGCGGTGGAGACGTCACGGGGAGAGAACGGGGCATTTTTTTAAAACTCTGGCCGCTGGGCCATCAGGGAGCATTTCGACCAGGCCAGCGGCCTGGCTCCCAAGAGGGGTTCGCCAGGCTGCCTGTTGGCAGCCCGTCTGAACTCGGGGGCACAATAGTCCGGCCGATATGGAAGTCGGCCGGCAAAGAAAATCCCTCCCCTTTAATGTCCGCCGCAACGTCAGGGCCGAGAGAGAGGAGAAAGGTGCACTGCGAGTGATAAAGGGCATCGATTCTTTTTGCTGAATTTGGGTCGGGATAAAATGGGAGGTGTAGGAGATCGGTGGTGCGCGCTTTTATGACGCACTTGCGGCAGTCGGCAGCAGTGGGGCAGAAGTGGGGAAAGGCCGAAAAATCCCCGGGATGAATTTAGGTCGGGGCGGCCAGTTGACCACAAAGCAGCGGACACGGGATTCTGCCGCATGGCCGCTGCAAACGGGCAGTAATGGGTCTTTCCGAGATCCCGAATTTCGGCCCACTTATATTTAAATAGCGCCATTAACGTAATAAAATGTCCCAAGGCATTTCACAGGAGCATTGACCACAACGCTCCAAAAGAACAACATTTGACACCGAGCCATGTAAGGAAGTGTTGGGGCAGGTGACCAAAAGCTTGGTCGAAGAGGTAGGTTTTAAGGAGCGTCTTAAAAGAAGGAAAGAGAGGCGCGGAGGGATTTACGGAGGGAATTCCAGAGCTTGGGGCCTCGGCCGCTGAAGGCACGGCCTCCAGCGGTGGAGCGATTAAAATCGGGGATGTTGAAAAGGTCAGAATTGGCGGAGCGTGGAGATCTAGGGGGAATTATAGGGCTGGAGCAGATTACAGAGCTAGGGAAGGGCAAGGCCATGGGGGGTTTTGAAAACAAGGATGAGAATTTTAAAATCGAGGCCTTGCTTAACTGGGAGCCAATACCTATCACGCGATCTGGAAACTATGTACTTAAGAATTTAAGATAAAATTGTTATTTGGCCAAGAGCAGTGGGTACAATGGACAGCAATAGGAAATTCATAGAATTTTCAGTTTGTTGGTGTTTAACAGGAGTATTACTGTAAATTGGTGTACCCTTAACGGGGCACAGTCCCTGTTGTTGGGGAGGGAAAACATTTGCCCATGATTGTCACCACCAGTGCAAGCACAGCAATGACACTCTTTGCCCCACAATAACCTCTTTCAATGCGGGTGGTGCCATTGCAGGAAAATAAAATTTTGCCTAACTTTTTATTGGGAATACAGTGCTCCTTTAAGTACTGCAATACAGCAGCAGCATCAGGAGGGCCAATGGGAGCAGAGCACAGTGGCAAATATATTTAACCTCTGAGTCGCTACCACTGAATACAAGCTACAGAGCACAACATGAATCTGAACTAGGGGGCAGAAATCAATCAATTTGAATCAATCATTGCAAAACCAAGCCGCCCTACTCCCATACAGATGAGCATTAACTCCTTCGTCGTCTCTATTGCATTTTGAATTGGACTGTCCATACAGATATGCTGAGTTTCTTAAGAACATAATAGGAGCAGGAGCAGGCCATTCGGCCCCTCATGCAATTTCAGTACCCCATTTCCCGCACTATCCCCATATCCCTTGCTTCCCTTAATATCCAAAAATCTATCGATCTCAGCCTTGAATACACTCAACAACTGAGCATCCACAGCCCTCTGGGGTAGAGACTTCCAACAATTCACCACCCTCTGAGTGAAGAAATATCTCCTTATCGCAGTCCTAAAAGACCAACCCCTTAGTCTGAGACTGTGTTCCCTGGTTCTAGACTCCCCAGCCAGAGGGAATATCCACCCTTTCAAGACCTGTAAGAATTTTGTATGTTTCGATGAGTTCATTCAAGCACCATAACATTCATTGAAATTTCTTGATATGTGGAACTTCTGATTCAGCAGGCTGGGGCAGGGAAGGGTGCAGTGGGGTGCTGCAATTGGCCTCATACTAGGGAAGGAGAAAAAGAGAAAAAAGACACAGTGACCCGCTCTCAGTTGGTATGCAATGGGCCCCTGCTGAAGATGCATGTGGATATTGGGCAAGGTGGGCATCAGGCTTGCCCCAATGTTAAAACTGCCTGCCGACACCTCACTCATCAAACAACCACACCCCAAATGTACATAAGAACAAAAGAATTAGGAACAGGAGTAGGCCAGCTAGCCCCTCGAGCCTGCTCCGCCATTCAATAAGATCATGGCTGATCTGAATGTAGTTGGCTCTTAACGCCATCTGACATGGCCAATCAAGCCTCACTCAAATCACCGCTACCAAGTGCAATAATAAGCACCATAATGACGGGAATGGCCACGGTTCACCATCTAGAGATGAGCAATAAATGCAGCCTTGCCTACATCCCAAGAACAGATTTTGAGAATAAAGGCGTCTCTTGGTACGACAGAATTATATAGTATTCACAGCACAGAAACAGACCATTCGGCCCAACCAGTCCCTGTCTCCTCCCACCCTGCTTCATCTCACCCCCGTCAATATATCCTCCTAATCCTTTCTCGAACTCTTATAGGCTTTTCTCACTTCCCCTTAAAAGCTTCTATGCCCTTTATCACTCTTGCAATTGCCCTTTGTCTTGTGGCTTGACCTACAGCAGTTTGAAAACTTGGGACTGGCCACTCTGTGGGACAACTCATCTGTGGATTATAGTCCTTTTTTCACATATAGAAGTGAACCTATGTTTTGATGCACTCAATGCAGAAAATATGGGTCACGCTGTGCGGTATTCTAGGACTCTGGTCAGGTCACAGGAGGCTAATTGCAGATCATGCAGAGTGCACTGTACCACATCCGAACACCACGTCAGTCACATGACATTCTTTCAAGGCAAACGGCACAAAAGATTACAATACATTTAGCCGGTCATGTGACCTCAACAGCATTGACCGTTCTCTGTCAGCTTGCAGTAGCTGTACGGAAACTTCAACAGAATATATATTTAGTTATGTAAAAATAAATGAAACAATCTATATCGCGTAAAGCAACAGGTCCTCTAGAACGTGTTGAAGGCTATAGGTTGGGGCTCACTGGCTGACTGCACTGTCCAATGTAGAGCTCAGCCAACAGCCCAGAATAGTCCCAGGTTCAACCTCTGGTCTTGCACCAAGTTAGCTTATCTCATCTGGGGGGCGCTGGCAGAGTAAGGTTGTTAATATTGGCTTCAGCACCCCCGCCCCCGGGAAAGGAAACGTAACAGGATGTCTGTTCCTGAATCCCGATCCAGTGGCCACTGCTGGGAGATGCGTGCACGGGGACACTGGGTGAAGTTCGGGTGTGATGCCACCTCCCTCCAACGACAAATAGCAGGCCAAGTGTCTAGGTTCGCCTACGAAGAATGGCCACTTGGGCGAGATACCGGAGTTCAACTGGTGTCCATGGACCTGTATCCCACATGGGTCAGAGCCTTCAGGAGAGAAGTGGAGAAAGGGGAAATGTGAGGGGGAGAGGAGAATACTCGTGGTTCAAGGCCACCTGAGGCCTATCCAGTACAGCTTTGAACTCCCTCCTGGCTATTTATTATTTCACATATTGTGTCACTGTTGAACAGAATATTGGACAACAGCAGTAAAGTAGCATTAGGTGCAGGCCCCTGCGTCGCCATAGAAACCATTGCAAACCACAGGGATGTTATTGCCATGGGCTTGTCTCCCACTTCCTCCTGGATTTCTTTCCAACTGTAGAGAAGTCGGGTCGTTGCCCTCACTTGGGTATCGGCGCGTTCATATCCACAGCAAGGTGAAGGACCCCTCAAGTACCGGCCAATGAGGATACTGCAAGAGATTAAACAGATGCAACATACTGTCAGAGATTTAAGAGTCAGTCAAGTTTTCGAAGAGACCACTTCCGCCCCACTCCAAAAAAAAACCCCACCAAGACCTGAATTTCTCCGGATTGTCCACCCCATGCGTTGGGGCGGATGGAACCCTTCGGGTGGGGGAGAGGTCCGATCCCGGAAGGGATGGGGGAGGGGTCTGGTGGTTGTATGTAGACGAATGGTCTGCTGGTGGGGGTGTTTGGGTGTCGGGACGAAACACTTGTGCTGCCTCCTGTCCCACCAGGAGTGCTCCTCAAGGCCTCGCTGCAGCTGCTGGGGAAGGCCCCCCAAGGCCCCGGAAACCCAGCCTTCCGCAGTTAATCCTGAAATCCAAGGCTTCCAGCCTCATTAACATATTTAAAACGCTAACTCTCCTCCTGGGAGCTGATTGGCTGGCCACCCTTTTTCCTGTCGAAAACTCGGAAGTTGACGGGTTGGAGCCAGCTTCCCCACACGCTTCGATTTTTTTTTTGCCCGGTTAACCTCCCACCCCACACCCACTCTCACTAGTGTTAAAATCCCCCCCATGGGCTTGAAATTCTAATCGGCCCACTCTCCTAGCTGTAGAAGCTCAGCCTGGAGATTTGCCTGCAATATTGGGAATCAGGAGCCAACACAACCAGTCCTGGTGGATTGTTCTGCATAGATCAGGGACTTGAGATATCTAACGGGATCTCGTTTACTAATTTCATTTTGGAGGTGGAAGGAGCATTAAGCACCAATGAACCAGTAAGTTCATTGCTGGCCTGTAATAGAGCACCATCTCGTGGAGTGCGCGTGTTCTTAAAGATATCACATGGCCCACCTCGCCTGCCCCGTCCCAACCACGATTGGTGTGATTGAACAGCCGAATTAGCCACGCCCCATTTATATCACAGGTACATTACATCACACTGTTTGGCAAAACTCCATCAGCCAATGGAAATAAGACACCTCCAAAAGCAGCATGGACAACTTTGCTGATTCAGTCATGAGCCTCGCCACTTGTGCTGGTTCTTTTCAAATGCTCGCGATACATGTGGAAATATTAAACGTAGCCTACTAAGTTTAAATTAGCCGTATCAATTGTGGCAAGGCTGCAGAAGCCACGCCCATGGATGGTTAGGCATCACTGATGCAGTGTGGGGCCCAGGGACCTTGAAGAGTAGATGCAGTTGATGGGTATCACCTCGTCCCAAGCTCCTCCCTAGATTATCTCATTATGTAAAGTGCCCCCAGTGGCTTGGTGGGTAAATGTTCTGCCTGGTGTTCTGCTGAGTCAAATAGACTCTGAAGTCCCCGGGGCTATTCCTTGGCCTGTGCTGGGCTAGCTGGGACAATGAGCCCAGCACAGATTTGGCCAACACTCCCACTACCGATCATGGTCCAGTGACCCCGGTTGGAGAGAAAGAGGGATTTACATTTATATAGCACCTTTCATGACCTTAAGGCGTCCCAAAGCACTTTACAGCCAATGAAGTACTTTTGGAGTGTGGTCACTGTCGTAATGCAGGAAACGCAGCAGCCAATTTGAGTACAGCAAGCTCCCACAAACAGCAATGTGATAATGATCAGATAATTGATTTTTATTTTTGTTATGTTGATTGAGGGATAAATATTGGCCCAGGATACCGGGGATAACTCCTCTTCTCTTGTTCAATATTGCGCCATGGGATCATTTACATCCACCCGAGAGGGCAGACAGGGCCTCGGTTTAATGTCTCATCTGAAAGACGGCACCTCCCACAGTGCAGCACTCCCTCAGAGGTGTGCTGGGGTGTCGGACTGGAATTTTTTGCTCAAGTCTCTGAACCCACAACCTGCTGACGCGGAGGAAACGGTGTTAACGGTGAGCCACAGCTCATGTGCACGTGGTGATACCGGGAAGGGCAGAGTCATGCTCACCTTTGACTCCCCCCACCCCACCCCCCCCACCGGCTCAAATAAGCTGCTGAAACTTGCTATCTCGTCTGGTGCCTGTGGGAACTGTGTCCTTGCATGAAACTGTGACCTAGCATCGGTCCGTGGCTTCAGGAAGAGGAGGACTGAAGGACAGGAAACTGAGGCAGATGCACAGGAGGGAGAAAGGGAGAGAGCGGGACAATGGAAAAGTAAAAGAAAAAGAAAGATACGCATAATGAATGATGTTTGAAGACTGTTGTGTGATTTCACAATACAGTCGATTATTTTTAGAAATCAGATGATAGAAAATGCACGTCTTTCTAATGCAGTCAAGGGCGTTCAGTGATGAAGGGTTGTTTTGCAGTAGCATTTTATAGCCGAGAGCTCATTCAGAGTCACGCTAGTGGAAATATTTTTTTTTAATTATTCTGGATTAAAGTGCCAAAAATGTGTTCAATTGAACAGATACTTGCAGCCTCTTCAAGCTGGTTGCACAACAATAGCAAGCTTGATGTGATACAAGACGATAAGCAAGAGTAGACCCTCGGGCCTGCTCCGCCATTCAATAAGATCATGGCTGACCTTCTACATTAACTCCACCTTCCCGCCTGATCTTCATATCCCTTCATTCCCCGAGTGCCCAAAAATGTATCGATCTCAGCCTTGAATATACTCAATGACTGAGCAATCACAGACCTTGCGGGGGGGGGGGGCAGGGTGGAGAATTCCAAAGATTCACCACCCTCTGAGTGAAGAAGTTTCTCCCCATCTCAGTCCTAAAAGGCCGACCCCTTATTCTGAGTCTGTGAGCCCTGGTTCGAGACTCCCCACCCATGGGGAACATCCTCTCTGCATCTACCTTGTCAAGCCCTGTAAGAATGTTGCATGTTTCAATGAGATCACCTCTCATTCTTCTAAACTCTAGAGAATATAGGCCTAGTCTACGTAATCTCTCCTCATAGGACAATCCCCCCATCCCAGGAATCAGTCTGGTGAACCTTCGTTGCACTTGCTCCCTCCATGGCAAGTATATCCTTTCTTAGGCAAGGACAACCCAAGTTGTATGGACCCCTTCTTGGCAGTATATAAACAAAGCTCCCATCCCACCACTGTCCCACCAATTCCATGGGGAGAGGGGAGGAACAACAAGATTTGGAAGACTGAAGCACACAATCGCCTGCCCAGCAAGACTGGTGACCCAACCCAACATCACATCTGAAACAGATACGGCAGCCCAGATACTCCTTGCCTAGTTCCTTCCTTGCCACCCTCCAACATGGCTGTAGGGATGTACGTGCAATATACCCCCACGTTTACTTTGCAGGGGGGAGGGCAGGGAAGAGCAATCCGAGGGACATGGGAGGGAGCAACATGCGTTCTCATGCCGGTGACTCCCAGTTTATTTTTCACCACTGATCCAGAGGACAGGGAGCAGCACAGCAAGCTGCCATCTGTGCTCGGGACCCAGGGCTATTCGGTCATGGAAAACACAGAAACATAGAAAATAGGTGCAGGAGCAGGCCATTTGGCCCTTCGAGCCTGCACCATTCAATTTGATCATGGCTGATCATGCAACTTCAGTACCCCATTCCTGCCTTCTCTCCATATCCCCTGATCCCTTTAGCCGTAAGGGCCACATCTAACTCCCTTTTGAATATATCCAACGAACTGGCCTCAACAACTTTCTGTGGTAGAGTGTTCCACAGGTTCACAATTCTCTGGGTGAAAAAGTTTCTCATCTCGGTCCTATATGGCTTACCCCTTATCCTTAGACTGTGACCCCTGGTTCTGGACTTCCCCAACATCGGGAATATTCTTTCTGCATCTAACCTGTCCAATCCCGTCAGCATTTTATATGGCTGCCCATCAGATCGACTGCTACACCACTGACCGTCAGCAAAACATCTTGACCCTGAAGCATGGACACCCCACACAACCTATAGTGAGGGTGCAGAGAGGGCTTGCGAGAATACCAGGGATGAGGGACTTCAGTTGTGCAGAGACTAGAGAAGCTGGTATTGTTCTTCTTCAAAGCAGAGAAGGTTAAGGGGAGGTGTTCAAAATGATGAAAGGTATTGATTTGAAAGGTTTTTAATGGAGCAGATTCCACTTTCTACTGTAGAAGAGTTGGTAACCAGAGAACAAAGATTCAAGATAACTGGCAAAAGATCCAGAGGGGGAGATGTGGAGAATTTGTTTAATGAGTTGTTATGATCTGGAATGCCCTGCATGAAAGAACGGTGGAAGCAGATTCGATATTAACTTTCAAAAGGGAACTGGATAAATACTTGAAGAATAATTTGTAGGGCTTTGGGGAAAGAGCAGGTGCAGTGGGAATAACTGGATAGCTCTTTCAAAGGCATGATGGGCCGAATGGCCTCCTTCCGTGCTGTAGCGGGAACCGTAGCACAGTGGTTATGTTACTGGGCCAGTAATCCCAAGGCCTGGACTAATGATCCAGAGATGCGAGGTCAAATCCCACCACGGCAGCTGGGGAATTTAAATTCAATTAATTAAATAAATCTGGAATAAAATGCTGATCTCAGTCATGGTGGCCATGAAACTACTGGATTATTGTAAAAACCCATTAATGTCCCGTTAGGGAAGGAAATCTGTCGCCTTTACCCGGTCTGGCCTATATGTGACTCCAGACCCACAGCAATGTGGTTGACTCTTAACTGCTCCCTGATTGTACCAAATCGCTACAAAGAAGCATCACCACACGGACTGCAGTGGTTCAAGGCGGCGGCTCACTAGCACCTTCTGAAGGGCCAGGAGGGATGGGCAATAAATGCTGACCTTACCAACGATGCCCACATCTCGTGAACGAATAATTAAGAGAAGATTCTATGATTCCAACCATTCAACAGGCTTTGCTGCATGAGTGTGCACTCCTTGGAGTGCCATGCAAGTAAAATGCACCCCCCCCCACTCCCAGAACACCGAGTGTGAGAGCAACAGCTGACCCTGCTGTGTCCACACTGATAACAGCAACTTTAGTTCAATACGACAACATTCGCTCCGTTTGGAAAGCGACTGGCTTTAAAGCAGGCCAGCTGTACGAACGCCACATGTCCCTTTGGGAGGGAAAGAGAAATGAATTGCCGCCTACAGATAACACCAAGATGCCTGGAAAGAGGATTATTCTATCTCATCTGTTTTTTTTCTGGGCTTTAAGCTGTCAATCAAGGGCAGCCAAGGTCACCAGAGCAGTGGGATTTACGCTTTCCCTCCACAGCCTCGTAATCCTTCCATCAATCCGGGGCGGAATTAAACTGGGGAATCAAAATGCCAAGCGCTAACAGAACTAAGCCTGTTTAAGCAGATCTAGGCTGACATTACATTTCATTTATTCAGTTAACACAAACTGTGCTTTCTTCCCCCCCCCAACCCTCCTTCTCTGGATTTACTTGCATGTTCCGACAGCGCGCGCCGTTATGTCTGACCCCAACTCAGGTCATTTGTCTCTGCGCATCACCCCGTCAAGGGAGGCAGCTGACAAATGGCTGCAACGTCTGAATGAGAGGATTAGCACAGCAGCTGGAGATTTTGATTGCCCTCGTGAAGTGCTAAAGCCCACATTCATGCCTAGCGCTGGCAAGAAAAGGAGAGTTTTATCCCATTTCCTTCGGGACACAATGGGCCGGAATGGCCTCCTTCTGCGCTGTAAATTTCTATGTGATTGAGGTGATGTCAAGAACACTTACTGTACAGCAGGAGGCCATTCAGCCATCGTGCCAGTGACGACTTGTTGAAAGAGCTTTGCAATTAGTCCCACCGTTCCCCCCCCCCCCCCACCCCATGCCCCCCACCTCGTTCCCCATAGTCAATGTTCTGCCTTTCTTTTTGGGTGGGCGGCCTGTTTAAGGGGTTGCTGTTCTTCTTTGTCTATTTGTTCACAGATCGCTGGCAAGGCCGGCATTTATTGCCCATCCCGAATTGCCCTCAAGAAAGTAGTGGTGAGCTGCCTTATAGTAACATAGAAATTTACAGCACAGAAGGAGGCCATTTTGGCCCATCATGTCCGCGCCGGCCGACAGAAAGCCCTCGGTCAGCAGCCCTGAAGGTTGCATATAAACCTATGTACAATGAGCAATGGCGGAAAGATAAAAAGCACCCAGCCCAACTAGTCCGCCCCACGCAACTGCGACATCCCCTTGCACTGAAACATTCTACACTCCACCCCAACCAGAGCCATGTGATCTCCTGGGGCAGGCAAAAACCAGATAAAAAACCCAGGCCAATGGAGTGTCTACCTAGGCCATTTCAGAGGGGCAGTTAAGAGTCAACCACATTACTGTGGGTCTGGAGTCACATATAGCACAGACCGGGTAAGGGCGGCAGATTTCCTTCCCTATAGGACATTGGAGAACCAGATGGGTTTTTACAACAATCCGATAGTTTCATGGTCAAGTCCCACCATGCGCGAAACTTTACATTAAAAAAGCCAGTTGTGGGCTGCGTGGACACTGCCCACAGGCCTGCATGTTTTTCCTTTTCAAGTATAGATCCAATTCCTTTTTGAAAGTTACTATTGAATCTGATTCCACCACCCTTTAAGGCCGTGAGATCACAACAACACGTGACAAAAATCTCCACTCTGGTTCTTTTACCAATTGTCTTAAATCTCTCTGGTTACTGGCTCACCCGCCAGTTTCTTATTATTTTTTTTCTAACAAAACCCCCTCATAATTTTGAACATTACAGGATGAACAAGCTGGGCCGCTTTTCGCTTGAGAAAAGAAGGCTGAGGGGTGACCTAATCGAGGCATTTAAAATGATGAAAAGTTTTGATGGAGTGGAGAGAGAGAGAGAGTGGTTCCACTTGTGGGGAGGAGCATAACTAGGGCGGGGCCGGGGCCGACACGCCGAGGGGGGCGGGGCCGACACGCCGAGGGGGCGGGGCCGACACGCCGAGGGGGGCGGGGCCGACACGCCTTTAAAAGAGGTTGCATGAAAACAGTGAAAGCAATGAACAAAACACAAACCTCCAAGCGTCTGGGAAGACAGTGAGAATCTGCAGCGGGAGTCTCGGACCAAGGTTAGTATCTTCACCGGAACCCTTGAAAGGAAAATGGTAAAAAAAAAAGAGCAGCAGAGCACAGCACATAGAAGCAGAATGCCCCGTATCCCAGCGTGAGCAGGTGCACAGGAGCCACCTCAATACTGCAATTCCCCCATTAGATCCCGACATTTAAACCACATTATAATTGGGCCGATTATCGCCAGCATTTCTGTAACTATAAGCAGGCTGCATTACCATAAAAATGGAGTAAAAGTCATAACAGAGTCTATTAACTGGACAAATAACTAAATTGCAGGAAGACACCATCTGGACCATCATGGCTAAACACTTCCTCCCCTCCCCCTCCCCCCTCAACCATGTCATCTCCTGCGAGAGGCAAAAAACAATCACGGTTACATTTGTACCGACAGCTAGCCGACTAATGGTGGCTTTGCTTGGATGGCTCAGTGCATAGCGCGTGGGTTGGTGTGCTCTTGACTCCCAAGAAGATCAGGAAGGAGACGGACTCTAACCTTTGCGTGTCCGCACTCAGTTGGTGTGCGTCAGTTTGGCTCAGTTGGGTCGTACTCTTGCCACTGGGCCAGTGGGGTTTAAGCCCCAAAACCAGGGCTTGAGCTCATAAACGAGCCCGACACTCCAGGGCTAGTCCAGAGCGAGTGTCGCTTGGCCAAGAGGCGCTGCCCTGATGAAATGTCAAACCGAAGAAGTCGGTCTGTTCAGGTGGATGTTTACACACAATAAAAATGCCAACAGTAAGACAATGGGGTTGGTATTCTGGATTGTGGACATCAAGTAGGCTGCTGGCCTCCATGATCTGAACCCATCTTGTGCTCTTCCGTCCTAATACACAGCAGTGTACCACTGGACGTTTGATAACCTTTTTACTACTCTGACCCACTCATAACAAAATCGTCGTCAGTTTTAGCTGAAAAATCAGGACAGTGTGGCCAAAGCCCAACTCAACCAACCAACTATGTGACTCGATCCCAGAGAATGTACTATAAGAGAATTGTAGGATGCGCTGTTTGTCAGATGGCTGGTTTGATTCCCACACTAAAAAGAAATTTTAAAATTCTCGAGTGAGAAAAAAAACCCACATTGAAAGACCCCCTAAATAACACATTCCGTACCTGCTTGAATATTCTAACATTAAACGGAGTTACAGTTGTGCAGGCTTCATCTTCACATTTGAGCATCATATCCGTGATACGGCTGTTCAAGGAGACCTGGCATTCAGTTAGTTTGACAGCTTCTTCTGCACGGTATGAAATGTTGATGGGGCGGGATGAAGTAAGGACGTAGGAGGCTCGTGTGGAGCATGAACACACCGGCAGGGGCCAAATGGCCTGTTTCTGTTGTAAGAAATCGTGAATTGGAGGAAATAACTCGAGACAAAAAAGTCTCTTCAGACTGGTGTTAGAATTTGAAGGATTCATTCCGTGGTACAATAGCTAAAGTGACTTGAACAGCGGGAACATAAATAACTGATAGCAGGCAGTTCCAAACATCTGAAGGCCAAGCATGGCATGCCTGACTCCAACCTGGGGAGGATAGGCACAGGAGAGATGGCTTTCAGAAAGTATATACGGGAAAGATGTCTGAAGAGGCAGGTTTCACCTAAGAGTTGAGACAAAGAACTCGACGAGCCATTGGGCACTCTGGTTTGGGAAGAGCCCTTATAGGTTAAATGGTCCTGTCTATCATTTTACCCCAGACCCACCCTTAAAAAGACAATAATTGAGATATCTACAGTGCTTTTCAGGGCAGACGGTGAAGAGAAGATCAGTTCGTGCCACCAGCTGTTTGTCCGATCGGGACTAATACCAGCTACTTGTCACTATCTTAAGTCTACTATGTCTATCCTGATTGTGTGTTGTGTTTGACTATAATTGAACTACCGCTCCTTAATAACATGCCTTACAACTCCCAAGACCCTTTGGGTATCTTTGTGTGCTCTGTGATCCTAATCTTACACTGTGCTGTAAATACTATGCAAGAGTGTTGGTTGTAAGTGGGATACAAACTGGGGACAATGGTTAAATGTGAACTGGGTTGAAAGCTGGGATGGAAAATCTCATCCACGTCACTGGATCCGAACAATGGAAACGAACAGTCAAGAGAACGACATTTTGAGGGAATTTTGTTTTGAAAAACTGATCCAGGCAAACGTGTTGCCTGCGATTGAAATGTTCAAATACCAGGGGACACAAGTAAAGAAGTGGGAAATTTCTCCGTCAAAAGTTAACAGGATAAGCTAACCAGGCAAAGCCACTGGAGTGCCCAGAGCAAATGGTTCGCGAAACTGTGGTTGTGAGGGAATGGATAGAGGGCTATGACGAGAGGACGGAGTTGAGCTGCATCAGATCATGTTCATGTTCTGTATGGCCCAGCAGCATGGGCCATTATTTCCCATTGTCCCAGCAGGGGTGGTGTGGATGGAAGCTTGTTGTGTTGCTCACACATTGTTGGACCTACTACACCTCAAATTGTAAGCAAGGACCCAGTTTCACAGCACACAAAAATATGTGGACGGCGGGTGGTAGGGTGAAGCAGGGCGCGATGTCACCGGATGGGAGGATCCGCAGTCACCCCTCGTAATTCGTTCCCAATCTCAGTCGCTCAAAAGTGTGGCACAAAAAAAAATGTTCCCCTTCCTCCCTTTGAGTTGACAGTTTGTTCTCGATTCGGTCCCTGGTGTTAAGGGGCCTCTTCTTTGCTTATTTTTGGGTTGTAGTATTTTCCCCCATCTGCCTCCCCTCACCTCCATTCTCCCGTTCTCCTCCATAGTTGGCAGGATTGGCACTGGCAGCGTTGGAGATAAAGACTGGGCAGGGCAATTGATTAATTGGCAGCAGCGGGCATAGCTCGAATGCCAATCAATGCCAGAATCTCAATTTATGACCCTCTGCTGATCCAGCTATTGGCAAAATCAAGCGAGTTTTAATTTGAAAACACCTGTTTCCTCCTCCTCCCCGCCCCCCCCCCCACCCCCATTAACATTCCCCCAATTGCAGTCGCTCACCTTCATGGATCTGCATTTCATCGGGCGCCATCTGCTTCACAGTCACGCACGGGTCAGGATACCAGTTGCTGAAAGACATAGTGGACATAGTCAAGCCTTTTACATTTACTTCCGACCCCACATTCGAGAGGATATATTCAAGAGGGAGTTAGATATGGCTCTTACGGTTAAGGGGATCAAGGGGTATGGAGAGAAAGCAGGAAAGGGGTACTGAAGGAATGATCAACCATGATCTTATTGAATGGCGGTGCAGGCTCGAAGAGCCGAATGGCCTACTCCTGTCCCTATGTTTCTATGTTTCTATGAGAGCCATTCCTCCTCCTGCCCCCTTTAGGTGTCAGCCGTGGTTCATTGGGTAGCACTCATGCGTACTATCACAAGTTCCCACTCCAGAGACTTGAGCACCAAATTTGGTCTGGCACTTGAGTGCAATACTGTGGGAACACTACAATGTCGGAGGTGCCGTCTTTCGGATAAGACGTTAAACCAAGGCCACGTCTACTCTCTCAGGTGGATGTAAAAGATCTCATGGCACTATTTTGAAGAAAAGCAGGGGAGTTCTCCTCGGTGTCCTGGCCAATATTTATCCCTCAATCAACATCACTTAAACAGATTATCTGGTCATGATCACGTTGCTGTTCATGGGAGCTTGCTGTGCTCAGATTGGCTGCCACACCTCCCTACACTAACAGCCTACACTTCAAAAAGTATTTCATTGGCTGTAAAGCGCTTTGCGATAGCCTGGGGTTGTGAAAGGCGCTATATCGATGCAAGTCTTTCTTTCAAGGGTCTAATAACACTATCCATCTACCTCTGGCTGAGCGAGCAGTCTGGGAAAATGGCCTCTCCAATGAGGCCTGCAAATGTTATTCTGACATCAGCCGAAAGGTGTAATGTATTTGCTTCATGGGTTCTTTGCTATTAAAGAACACATTGGTTTATTAACAAAGGTTTAACAATCGCATTACCCATTGCCAGTTCATCCACTAGGCTCACAACTGCATATCTCATCGTGGATGACCTAGACCCAACTGACTGGGGTTTATTGAGTCTTGTGAACATCATGTGACTGGCTATTTCAGTTGTGCACTTTAATCAGGGGGCACTTGATTAAAGAGGGGGGGCGGGGTCACTCCAAAAACTAAGTGCCCCCTTGTTTTTTTTTTGAGGGCACTAGAAACAAATTATACAGGTGCCCCCGGCTAAAAAAAGGGGGGGCACTAAAACCGGCAATTAAACAAATTAAACTTTAGACATTAAAATCAAATTAAAATTTGGTTGCCGGGGGTGATGATGCACTCCAGTCCCTCCGGCGCCCACCTCTCGCGGAAGGCCGCAAGTGTACCGGTGGACACCGCGTGCTCCATCTCCAGTGACACTCTGGCTCGGAGCAACAGCTCTACAAAGCTGTGAGCATACTCACAGCTGCATACATTACAAAAGGTGCTTCTTTTCTCTGACCCCTCTCCTGAGACAGATCACCTCACTTCCAATGCACATATCACATAATTATGGGGCATGAACTGGCCAAACTCAGCCGTCTGGCACAGTGTCACTTAAACTCAGAATATATACTGACTGGAAGTAGCTGTGTGCACACTCCAAAAATCGATCCCCCACCCACCCTCTACCCTGATCAATTCAATCAATTGTGTGGAAAACGGGGCTTTTAATGTTAAATATTAAAATGTTGTTAAACTGTTCAGCGATCTCCAAAAAATGGACAATATATGCCACATGACGAGCAACAGACATCAGCCCCATTTCCCACCCAATACATAACATATAACCTGTTATTATAGGAGTATTATTCTTTTAATGCTGGCTCATGTGGCAATATAGTTCAGGATTGAACTCCAACACACTCGAGCACAAACCTGCCTCCTCACTGTGTTGAAATCGAGGAACACTACACCACCCTCTCTACTCCGCATTCATTACCAGGGCCTTAAAACGGTGGAGCACCACCGTTACCTTCCTCAGTCTTTCCTTCCTTCCACCAACAATGTACATGGTTCTAAGACAGATGCTTAGTTTCACTTAACCATGACGTCTTGATTTTACTGGTCACCTCGCCTGCTTGCTTTTGCCTTTGTGGTATCTGTATCACCATAGGCAGTCCCTCGAAATCGAGGAAGACTTGCTTCCACTCTTAACATGAGTTCTCAGGTGACTGAACAGTCCAATACGGGGATTACAGTCTCTGTCACAGGTGGGACAGACAGAGGTTGAAGGAAAGGTTGGGTGGGGAGTCTGGTTTGCCGCACCCTCCTTCCGCTGCCTGTGCTTGTTTTCTGCATGCTCTCGGCGATGAGATTCTAGGTGCTCAGTGCTCCTCCCCCCCAGACGCTCCTCCTCCATTTAGGGCGGCCTTTGGGCCAGGGACTCCCAGGTGTCGGTGGGAATGTTGCACCTTATCAAGGAGGGTGTCCTTGAAACGTTTCCTCTGCCCACCTGGGGCTCCTGGGAGCATGCTCACAGGTTTGTTGAGTTGTGAGTGGCTTAGCCAGTAAAGACTCAATAAAACCCCAGCCAGTTGGGTTCGGGGGATCTACAGTGAGGCAGGTGGGTTGTGAACCTGGTGGATGAACTGGTAATGTGTCGTGTGATTGTTAAACCTTCGCTAATAAACCAACTAGCTCTTAATAGCAATGTGTTGCTAAGAATTCCTAAGCAAAGAACCCATGTAGCAAATACATTACAGTGTCCTCATAGAATCTGACAGTACAGAAAGTGGCTACTCAGCCCATCAGACCTGTGCCAGCTCCTTGAAAGAGCTATTCCACACAGGACAAGGAGGAAGGGTCCTTCTGCACATTGTCCTCCGGCACCATGGCCCTAACCCTTCATCAAGCTTCCTTAATATGAAGAACGTTCTCTTATTGTACTCCACCGGCCATCCCCAGCACCAAAACTACTGGGACGCACAACAGTAACCCAATGACCATTTATATAGCTGCTGTGGAGACTTTGCTGTTATGTCTGTAATTAACTTATGAGTGACTCCACGAGGCAATGTGTTGTACTCATACTGTAGTGACCTTGGTCCTTTATTTGTAACTCCAGAGTGAGGCACAAGCATGGTGGGCAGCCTTTTATACTGGACTCTGCACACCTACGCAGGTGACCCTCAGGTCTCCCACCGCAGTGCCCTCTGGTGGACAGCCCCTGCCACAGGGGCAGGAAACCCCGGTCTCCACCAGTTGCACCCTCTGGTGGTGCCAGCCTAGTATATACACAGTGTTAACCTTATTGATAGTACATCAGGTAACAAGTCTCCATCTTATGTAACTATACAGTGACTACACAGAGAGTATATCTATAGTCTGTATATATAACAGTTGCCCTGAAAGCAATGGGGTAAATTTCCATAGGGATCTCCCAAACTCCTGCCATAATTTTGACAAAAGCCTGGGCAAATTTCGTAAGCGCTTGTTTGCACCGTTTCCCCGGGGATTCCTTTGACCTTCCGCCAAAGATAGGAAATTCTACACGAACTAGCCAATCAGAAGGATGCCTGATCATCTCTTGACTCCAGATATTGCAGGCGAACCTCCTGATTGTACCTCTCCAGACGGGACAACGCAGCAGTGCAACTGGGAGGCTTGGCTGGAATGATGTGCCGTCGCAAGAGAGCGGCCTGTTCTCACATAGAACGGGGACACTTTGTAAGATGCACTTGTGGCTTTTATCACATTCGAGCGCAATGAAATTTATCAAATCATTAAAAAATTGTATTCAGAATCATCTTTCCAGCCAATGGTGAGAAGAAAAAAAAAAGTGACTAATTGCCCAATTAGTCCTGGCAACGTGAGCGTCCCTGAGCAGAGCTTCAGGTCTTACATCCTCTTCATCACAAAGACTGCCTACACTTACCTCCGCAACATCGTCTGTCTCTGCCACATCCTCAGCCACTCTCCTATGTGCCTTGGTCATCTCCAGAATCAATTACTTCAATGCTCTCCTTGCTGACCTCCTAACCTTCCACCCTCCCTAAACTCCAAATGAACCTAAACCTCCGCTGCCCATTTCCTATCTTGCATCAAATGTGACCTGGCCATTATCCATCCTCACTGACCTACATTGGCTCCACATTCCCCCAGTGACTCAAAATTCAAAATGGTCTTTAAATTCAACCTTGGCCTCGCCCCTTCATATTTCTGCAATCTACCCTCCCTCGCAGCCCCTCCGACTACCACCCCTCCCAAACTCTGTTTCTCTGAGGCTGGCATATTGTACATATCGCACCCCCTACTCTCTCTGGAATTCCCTTGCTGAATTTGTCTACCTTTCTACTTCTCTCTCCTCCTTAAACCAATCTTTCCCTCACCCCGTCCAATTTCCCTCTCTTTAGCTCGGTGTCCATGTTGCTCAGGCCTTTCTGCGAGGAGCCTTGGGATGATTTCTGTGCTAAAAGTGCTATATAGATGCAAGTTGTTGTTGGCTCACTGGGTCAAGGCAGCACCATTTGTGGCACTCAGCTACACTGACCAGGGAGACAACGTTTAATTCAGTCTGTGCTGATCTTAGCAGGGCAATGGTAGACAGGAGGAAGGAGCGTGTGTTATGTCTTTAATACTCTTATGAATGACTCCATGAGATCTAGTATTGTACTTGAGCTGTTGTGACCTTAGTCCCATTTATTGTAACCCCAGAGTGAGGCACAAGCATGGTGGGCAGCCTTTTATACTGGGCCCTGCACACCTATGCAGGTGACCCTCAGGTCTCCCACCGCAGTGCCCTCTGGTGGCACACCTTATGTGACTATACAGTTAGTGTGCATGGTCTACATAAATGACAGGGCATACAATTGGTCTCAGTGTCTCCGTGCTAGGGAAGGGTCAATCAGCCTCTATTCCTGCTACTGAAGGCATTCCAATTACTTCCAATTACTGAAAGCACAGCCGCCAATGGTAGGGTGATTAAAATCGGGGGTGCGCAAGAGGCCAGAATTGAAGGAGCGCAGAGTGGAGAAGGTGACAGAGATAGGGAGAGGCAAGGCCATGCAGGGATTTGAAAATAAAAGATACGAATGACCTGTGATGTGGGCCAGCATCAGGCTGAATTAAAAATAAATGCAGCGCAGTTCATTTCAAACCCATTTTCCAGTCGCTATTTATCAGTTACCAAACCAAAAGCCCCTTTGGAACAATGCAGTTTTTCAAAAAAAGTTATCACAATAATAGTTGCCTATCGGAGTGGGGTCTGAATGACAAAGAAAGACAGACTTGCATTTATATAGCGCCTTTCACGACCACCAGATGCCTCAAAGCGCTTTACAGCCAATGAAGTAAGTTTGGAGTGTAGTCACTGGTGCAATATAGGAAACGCGGCAGCCAATTTGCACACAGCAAGTTCCCACAAACAGCAATGTGACGATGACCAGATAATCTGTTTTTTTTTAATGATGTTGATTGAGGGATAAATATTGACCAGGACACCGGGGAATAACTCCCCTGCTCTTCTTCGAAGTAGTGCCATGGGATCTTTTACGTCTACCTGAGGGGGCAGACGGGGCCTCGGTTTAACGTCTCATCCGAAAGACAGCACCTCCGACAGTGCAGCACTCCCTCAGTACTAGATTTTCTTTGCGTCCCTGGAGTGGGACTTGCACCCACAACCCTCTGACTCAGAAGCGAGTGTGCTATCCACTGAGCCACAGCTGGCCAAACTGAATGCGTGCGTCCAGCATTCCAGGGAGCTGTGTGACAGCATGATTGATCAATTATTTAAATTTCCAGTCGATTAAAGCCTGGCGTAAACCCGGATAATCCATGTCAGAAGGCAGTAATTTAATTTTATTTCCAGGTAAATTGGATTATGGACAGTCCCTGACAATGATTGGCAAGCGGAGGTGCAGCCAAAGAACATTCATGTTTCAAAGCAGACTGCTTTCGTTTCCTCTCTCCCTTACCCCACCCAATTTTTCATCTTAGCGTTTCGGCCTCCTCTATTGACCGCAAAGAGACTCCTACGCTCTCCCAACTGCCTCTCTGACATTAGGATCTGGACAAGCCTAGATTTCCTCCAGTTCAAAGTCACCAAAACCAAAATTTCGATGTCAAAATTCTCATCCTTATTTTCAAATCCCTTCATGGCCTCACCCCTCCCGATCTGTAATCTCCTCCAGCCCCACAACCCACCTCAGAGATTTCTGCGCTCCTCTAATTCTGCCCTCCTGAGCATCCCTGATTATAAATCACTCAACCATTGGTGGCCGTGCCTTCTGTTTCCTCAGCCCCAAGCTCTGGAACTCCCTGCCTAAACCCCTCCGCCTCTCTTTCCTCCTTCAAGACGCTCCTTCAAACCTACCTCTTTGACCAAGCTTTTGGTCACCAGTGCTAATTTCTCCTTATGTGGCTCGGTGTCAAATTGTTTTATCTCAACACTCCTGTGAAGTGGCTTGGGACGTTTCACTACATTAAAGGCGCTATATAAATACAAGTTGTTGTTGTTGTCCTCTTTGGCTCTCGCCTCTGGTATGAACTCTGATCAACCTCGTCGATGACCACTTCAGACTAAGTCAGGTGGTGCTAGCTCTTGGCACAGTAGATGATCCCAAACTGATCTTCCTCTCTCACACACGTTCCATTACTAAGATCATTTTCTTCCACTTTTGCTCCTACTTCTGTCCCAGTGTTGCTGAGGCCCTGGTCCATACTATTATTACCTGAAGGCTAGACTTCTCCATCACTGTCCAGGCTGGTCTCGCGTGCCATCACCCCACCAATTACAAACCACTCAGAACACTGAAACTTGTATCTTCGCCTGCATAAAGTCCCATAATCCCATTACTCCTGTCCTTTCAATGGTCAAATAACCTGCCGAGACTCATGATCTGGATTCACCCAAGAAAAAAATGAGGTACCAACGGCTGTTAGCATCTGTGGAACTGTACCCCAGCAAGAGTTATTGGGCTCGAGACTTCTTAAGGGGCCCAATTCTTGGCAAGTCTTGCATTAGAGCCTCAGGGAAGATGGAGATTCAGGTGGGTCCCAGAAACTCTGGATTCCAACCCAGCGGAATCGTGGCGGCCAACTTTCACAGGGGTCTGGGGACGGCCGACGTCCAGTCTTTCCCAAACATTACCCTTGAAGGGAGACGGGAGGTTAGAAGCCAAGGAAACTCCTGGCAGGGAGAAGGTCTCCCCTCAGGAGCCATGTTTGGGATGGACAAAAGCCCCTCCTGCTCCAGGCCCCTGTGCCAGGCGGCTGCCACGATTCTTTGGGCACCAAGGAGTAGAGAGCAGGGGGATCATTCAGGGGCTCCCCAGGGGTCCAGTCCCGATTCTTGACCCAGAAAGCTGTTGGGGTAGAGCAAGAAATATTGGACAACTAATGAATTTTGGGCCACTCAACGCCCTTCAAGTCAGATTCCGAGCTGGCCGCCAATGCCACCTCTCCCGCCATCGCGCCTAAAATGTGCCTATTCTAGCTGAAGCTGTGCTAATCACGTGACCCCCTCTCCTGACCTTGGATACTCTGTGGGAGTCAGGAGAGGGGGATCAATGGCACCCGGGGTACCACACTAACACTAGCAATATGAGGCTGAGGGTTTTTTGGGCCATCTCTGCCTTCACAAGGAGGTGGCATAAAATTGGAAAACCATAAGAAAAGAAGACATTTCGAAGAAAGCCAGCCTTCGATGCCTTTGAGGAATGTGGATTTTTTTTGTAAGCTACAAATATCTACACACGGAGTTGCCGATCTCAGACACGCGAGGAGGCATCGTGTGCGTTGCAAGCACCTCTGCATGGGGAGGGACGGCCAGCCAGAGTGAGAGACGCACCTTGGCCTGATGTCTAATTCACACAAAAAGCTATCAACACGTGGACTAGAGCAGTGGCGATAAAACCCTGGGATCATTGGAGAAACAATTGAAGGGTGTTATTGTGGAGGACGGGAAACAGGGAAGTGTGGACGGAACGTGCCTACTGCACGCTTGCCGGTGAATGACGAGGGCCCGGATTTTACAGGACCTATGATGGCGTACGCTGTGGGAAGTGCCTCCCAAGTTCCGGGCTTCCGTGTGCGATGTGCATGCACCAAAACCCGGAACTTGCGATCAGTCAAGTTTCTGCTTGACAGATCGTGCGAACCCACTGAAAATTGCCATTCGCTGGTGCAGAGTTGGATTAACGACTGCCCAGCGAATAGTCACCAAACCCTTACGCCTGGTAAAAGTGGGAGTAAGGCCTTCTTTTCACTAATGTAGGGCTTAAAATAAATGTGAAAATAACAGTTAAACATTCCCTTACATTTAAAATTAGTTTAGGTTTTGATTTCCCGTTTAAAATGTTTACATTTACTTTTCAAAAAAATTTAATTGTGGTTTGAAATGTTTAATTAAAAGGATTTTTTAATCAATTTGAACCTGTGATAATTTATTTTTATTTCAGTATTGTGAAAATATATATTTTTTTAGGGGATTCCTATTACGCTTATGGCGATTCCATTTATGTACAGAATCCTCATAATGGAAGTCCCCCTCTGTGATTGGTTGGGCCTGCCCACATGACCCCAGGGACGCTTGCGAACCACCTATGCCCCCTGGGATATGTGGGCCTTTACGCAGGCATGCGCCTGCAGGCCCAGGAGCGCAAACGCCCGAATCTCCGGAGCAATCCGGCAGGCGCGGAGTTTTCTCGCGGTTCAGAAGCGGTCGCCCGCGGCAAGCCTCCCGACTGTAAATTCCGCCCTAGGAACGAGAAACGTAGGTTGGGATTTCTCCAGGCCTAAACTCTCCAGGTCAATGTACACGGTCAATGGAAGGGATGTGGGCGGAGGGTGGGGGAATGAGCATGTTGGCAAATCCCCACCCACTCTGCGTGAGGTTTACCAAATTCACTCTCCCAATGGACACACCGAAAAGGAAACAAAAATCGTGTCCGGAGCCGTGTGAACAATTGCAGCCAATTCCAAGTCACTGCCGTGGCTGATCATGGACAGGTTGTAGTTGCTGCTGCTGTGTGCTCCCATCACAGCACTGAAAGGGTTATTAAATAATTACCCAGGCTGTTGTTTATCTTGTTGCAATTTATGGGATGCTGCTGGTGCAGAATGACCGTTGGACTTGACATTACAGCAGTCACGGCACTCCGAAGGTAATTAATCTGTATGCAGCACTTTGAGACATTTTATGGCATGCAAAGATAAATGCTAGGTTTTCTTCCCCCCCCTACCAACCCCTGCTCTATTTCAATTAAAATGAACCTCATTGTAAATGTTACCTGACACGTTTGAGTGGTGTGTGGTTCTGCGATGGTATCCTACAAACCGCACAGAGTTAGAAGGCCTCACACGCTCCACTGATTTTTTGCTTATTCACTGGGATTTTCATGTCAAAATATGCCAGTGAGAAAAGGAAGAGAAAATAATAGAATCTCTCTTCCTTGATTGTCAGCTCAGGGCCCAGGACGGAACACGCTTACAAGAGACCGATTTAGAATATATGCCAGAAAATCAACCCAAATAGGCAACGTTGTCACAGGAACAAGAGTCTACCATCGAAACCGCCAAACCTGTTCCAACAGTTTGTTAGTCATGGCAGCTCCTTGGATTTTTGATCCCGTTTCCCTGTACGTTCTCCATATCCCGACTTCCCGATGACATTTCTAGTTTGGGTCATTCAGCACACAAGGCCTGTTGGAATAGTGCATTCCACATCCTCACGGCACGTTATAGGCACAGATTTGGCTTTAATCGCCTTCTTTCTCATTTTTGATGTCAGCTATGGCTCAGTGGGTTGCACTCTCGCCTCTGAGTCAGAAGGTTGTGGGTTCAAGTCCCACTCCAGAAACTTGCACATAAATCTAGGCTGACACTCCCAGTGCAGAACTGAGGAAGTGCTGCACTGTCGGAGGTGCCGTCTTTCGGATGAGACGTTAAACCGAGGCACCGTCTGCCCTCTCAGGTGGACGTAAAAGATTCCATGGCACTATTTCGAAGAAGAGCAGGGAAGTTATCCCTGGTGTCCCAGACAATATTTATCCCTCAAACAACATAACAAAAAAAAAATGATTAAATGGTCATTATCACATTGCTGTTTGTGGGATCTTGCTGTGCGCAGGTTGGCTGCCGCGTTCCCCACATTGCAGCAGTGACTACACTCCAACAGTACTTCATTGGCTGTAAAGCACTTTGTGACGTCTGGTGGACGTGAAAGGCGCTATATAAATGCAAGTCAGTCTTTCTTTCTTTTTTATTATGCTCTCTTGTTCGGGAGAGGAGAGGCATTTCATTTCTACCCTGTCAATTCCCTTCATTGTTTTGTCTATCTCAATCAGATCACCCCTGAACCTCTTATCTCTAGAGAATATAACCCGTTTCCCCAACCTCTCATCATAGCCAAATCCTCTCATCCCAGTTATCATCCTGATGTATCATTGCTGCACCGACTCCTCCAAAGCCAATATATCCTTCCTGACATGAGCTGCATAAAACTGGACATCGCACTCCCAAAGATGCCTGACGAGCGCGCGCTCTCGATACCTGGCGTGGTATTCCTCTGCTTCTATATTCTATTGGGGGAGAATTTCCATGGGGATTGTCCCGATCGTCTTCCGTAACTTGGTGGGAGAGTTGCCAAAGCCCCGGGTGAACGGTGTTTACACCATTCCCAGAAGAATGCCGTAAACACCATTTTTCCGGGTTTCCGTGGTTCTGGTGGACGGTTGGGAGAACCCGTGTGGAAAGTCACCCCCTTGTGTCATATGAGGTTATCCAAAACCCCATTCGCCTTTTGATTGTTTTTTGTGTGCCTGCGAACACGTTTTGGACCCCTAAATATTTTTGTGCGTCACCCTATCCCCCCCCCCCGCCTCCCACCCACCAGTCCTGCCCCAATTTTGACTACTTCCAGCTTCCACTTATTCACCCACAGTGTACTAAATTAAACTACATCTGCCAGTGATCATCCCACCAGCTTAATCTACGTCCCTTGCAATTTTCTGCTGTCTTCTTCACCGCCCTTCGTAGCTGACTATCAGCAAACTTGGATATACTACTCTCCTCTGTACCAAAATGTATCATAAAAGATAAAGGGCCCCAGCGCCGATTTCTGGAGTGTACCATTTTTCACTTCTCCACAACCCGAGAATAGTCCTTTCATCTCAACTGTCTGCCTGGCACCTCCCAACCAATTTCCTGGTCAACCCATGAGGTTGCCTGCAATTCCAATTGCTTCACTTGCAGTGAGTAATCTCCTGTGCAGAATGTAACCAAATGCCTTCTGAAAACTATGTATATAATGTCCATTAATCTACCACCTCTGTCAGAGAACCCTACTACGTTAGTTGGACATGACCTTCCTTTCTCAAAACCATGCTAACTCTCCCTAATCAAGATTGTGCCTATCCTACAGCTAATCATGTCCCTGATATTGGATTAGAGCAATTTTGCCACTAGTGATGTTAAAAATATTGGCTTATAGTTAGTTATTCAGTTGATCTCTTCCTGTCATTTTGAATACAAGCTTTGGAAGATTAGAACTAATCCATCCCCAGTTTCTTCATCCACTTCTTTTAATACCATTAGATGGAAACGTCTGGGCACCGAGAATTTACCTGGCTTAAATCCATTAATTTATCTACTACAATTTTTCTGTTTAATTGGAATCCCTGTTTACTTTACCTCTTCAATGGACTCTAATCTTCCCTGTACCTCTCCTATTGTATGTTCTTTTCCACTGTGAAGACTTTTTCTGTGTCCTCATCTTCCACCTCAGTTAATGAGCCCACCCTCATCCTTTCTCACTCGTGTGTTTTATAAGATGTGCTTATAAAAACTTTTGCCATTATCCATGATTCAATCTCAAAATTGTCATTCCCTTATCAATTATTCCCTTTTCTCCAATTCTGAATTTACTAATCCATGCTGAACTATGGTTTCATGGGCACCAGTTGTCCTCAGGGGTACCTCCCTTAAGCAACTATCACGTACAAGACCTTGCAGTTAATTTTAACAGGACTTTTATTATTTTGCGGGGGCGGGGGGAGGGGGGGTGTGTAGGCAGGGAGAAGGATAGGGGGCATTGCAGCTGAGGTGCAGCCCATCCTCACCTGGCCTCCACTTACACAAAGGTGTTATGCCTTAGATAAAGAGTCAAACTAGATACTGCAAGCTCAAAATAAGTGTGACCTTAGTCCTTTATTACAGATCTCAGAGTGCCTCTCCAGCCTGTGAGGCCTCCTTATATACAGGTGCTCCCAAGGGATTGTGGGATCCCTTGGGACTCCAGGGGATAAGCCCTCTGGTGGTTAGACATGGTATTTACAGGTTTACTACATAACAAAAAGGGGTCAGTGAGGAGCAAGATCCCTGGCTGAGCTTCTTTCCTTTTCCCAGCACGATGGAGCGGAGGTCAGTGTAGCGCTCCAATTGCTACTCGAGCCGAGGCCAGTACCTCAGCATTGTCTAGTTATACAACCAGCCACCTGCCCGTATGGCTCAGTACTGAATCATTTAGTGCATTTACTAACCAAGCTGCAAGGAACCCGGCTGTAGCTGACAAAGCTTGGTCCAGCTGTCTGACTGAGAAGGGTTCGAACTCGTCCAAGCAAGTGTGAAACGCAAACAGGACTTAACCAAACCGTAGATTGGCTGGAGGTAGCAGGCAACGTGCCTTCTCCTCCAGCAAATCAATCGATTCCTCATGTCTGTCAGTAATCAGGGAGACAGAGAATTATGTTTCTTGATAGCCCATATTTGTGAAGATGATGCCAAATATAGAAACATAGGAACTGGAGACCATTCAGCCCCTCGGACCTGCTCCGCGATTCAATTAGATCAGGGCACCTCAACTCCATTTACCTGTCCTTGTTCCATATTCCTTTGACACCATGACCTATCAAAAATCTATCAATCTGGATTTCACTTCTGAATGACCTGGCTCTAAGTTTAAGATTATGCCCCCCTTGTTCTGGATACCCTCACAAGAGGAAAGAGTTTCTTGGGATCTACCCTAACGCATCCTTTCAACGGTTTCAACACCTCTTTCAGATGATCCCACAATCCGCTACACTCAAGCGAATACAAACCAGGTTTATGCAACCTGTCCTCATAATTTAATCCTCTGAGCCCCGGTATCATTCTGGTGTGATTGGCCCGATTTATAATTTCCCATTTTAAGTCACGCCAAAATTCACACAAGCTTTTCTTCGCAGCCAGGAAACAACGGTTCGACTTGGTTTCCCTCACGTCAAACCAATGGGAAAACAGCTTATGGCTCAGCCAAGGAGCTTGGACAGAAGAACATAAGAACATAAGAAATAGAAGCAGGAGTAGGCCACCTGGACCCTCGAGCCTGCTCTGCCATTCAATAAGATCATGGCTGATCTGATCATGGACTCAGCTCCACTTCCCGGCCTGCTCCCCCTATAACCCTTTACTCCCTTATCGCTCAAAAATCTGTATCTCCACCTTAAATATATTCAATGACCCAGCCTTCACAGCTTTCTGGGGCAGAAAATTCCATAGATTTACAACCCTCAGAGAAGAGATTCCTCCTCATCTCAGTTTCAAATGGGCAGCCCCTTATTCTGAGACTATGTCCCCTCGTTTTAGTTTCCCCTATAAGTGGAAATATCCTCCCTGCATCCACCTTGTCGAGCCCCCTCATTATCTTATATGTTTCGATAAGAACACCTCTCATTCTTCTGAACTCCAATGAGTATAGGCCCAACCTATCTTCATAAGTCAACCCCTTCATCTCCGGAATCAACCTAGTGAACCTTCTCTGAACAGCCTCCAATGCAAGTATATCCTTCCTTAAATACGGAGACCAAAACTGTATGCAATACTCCAGGTGTGGCCTCACCAATACCCCCCCGTACAGTTGTAGCAGGACTTCTCTGCTTTTATACTCTGTCCCCCTTGCAATAAAGGCCAACATTCCATTTGCCTTCCTGATTATGCAGGTACAGCAAGCATTCACTTTTTGTGTTTCCTGCACAAGGACCCCAGGTCTCTCTGTACTGCAACACTTTGCAACTTTTCTCCATTTAGGAAGCAAGAACCTTAGTGACTCAATACCCCGACGAATGCTTTGAAGGGCCGACTGCAAGGTTTCCGCTTTGGATAGGTGAGCTAAGATAGGCCGAATAGCCCTCCTCACCTGTAACTACCTTGACCTGAAGCTGTGGAATTTCCTCCATTTTGATCACCTGACCTAATATCTCATGTGCCACTTTTGTTTGATGACACTCCTGTGAAGGACCTTGTGGCGTTTTACTACGTTAAAGGCAGTATATAAATGCAAGTTGTTGTCATGATTTCCACCTTCATAACATCGCCCGTCTCCGCCCTTGCCTCAGCTCATCCGCTGCTGAAACCCTCATCCATGCCTTTGTTACCTCTAGACTTGACTATTCCAATGCAATCCTGGCTGGCCTCCCACATTCTACCCTGTAAACTGGAGGTGATCCAAAACTCGGCTGTCCGTGTCCTAACTCGCACCAAGTCCCGCTCACCCGTCACCCCTATGCTCGCTGACCTACGTCTGCTCCCGTTTAAGCAATTCCTCGATTTCAAAATTCTCATCCTTATTTTCAAATCCCTCCATGGCCTCGCCCCTCCCTATCTCTAATCTCCAACAGCCCCACAACCCCCGAGATGTCTGCGCTCCTCTAATTCTGCTCTCCTGAGCATCCCTGATTATAGTCGCTCAACCATTGGTGGCCGTGCCTTCTGTTGCCTGGGCCCCAAGCTCTGGAACTCCCTGGCTAAACCTCTCCGCCTCTCTACCTCTCTACCTCCTTCAAGACGCTCCTTAAAACATACCCCTTTGACCAAGCTTTTGGTCACCTGGGCTAAATTCTACTTATGTGGCTCGGTGTCAATTTTTAAAATCTCATAATACTCCTGTGAAGCGCCTTGGGACGTTTCACTACGTTAAGATGCTATATAAATGCAAGTTGTTGTTGCTGATCCCTCACTGAGGTGATCAGCCAACAGGCCACCAGGAGAAACGATCAAGTACTTGTCCCACTGCGCGAAACGGGACTCTTCCAAGACCAGCAGCAACTACAGCCATATCTGGTGTCAGAAAAGGTGGTCCTTCTTTCTCCCACCCTTCCCGCCCCGTCAATAGCACAGCAACAGCAGACAGAAGCAGCTGCAGCAAGCTGCACACTGGTTCTACAAATGCTTTTTAAATTTCTGGCCCGAGCAGACCTTTCACAGCAACCTTGGGGAAGGTTTGTGGCTATAAATAAAAATCACAACGTTTAACTAATTGTCCATATCCAGTATCCTTGTTGCCACTGGCGCTGTGAAATGTGCCATCCAGGTCAATATGAGTGTGTTTTGAGGCATAACCTTCACACCTTAAGTGGTGTTACTGCTGCTGATTCCAGCCTTTAGCAAGAACCAGCACCTCTCCACTACTTGGCTCCCACGTGGCCGTATTTCACATTAGTAACCTAGACCAATAGCAGCAGGAGGCTATTTGAACACAAAAGGCATCACTCACTAGCCTCACTTTCCTGGAATTATAGCTATCAGGGATGGGAACTATGACCGAGATTCTTTCCCTTAACAGAACACGGAGACCAATTGTAGGAGACACGCACTGTATCCCCACTACTGCCCCACCCAAGATCAACACAGGCCTGGAACTGAGCCTCAGACGCGCCCAGAATGCATGCTCAGTATCACACCCGATGGTGAATATACCCCATGAGCGATTTAGGATCTCCAATTATGACTTCCTTCCCCATGTTTTACCCCATTGAGAATGTGCAGATAGCCGACATATTCCAGGTCTCTGCCTGTGCTGCTCTCAGAAAATCTGCGAGCGGTGATTGCAAAGGGGAAACTTGTGATTTCTCAACATTTCCGTGTCGGGAAGTACCCAACATTAAGCTCTCCGTGGTGGAATGGTTCATCGGAAACTCAGCGTCAATCATAGGTGCAAATCCATATGTTGTCATTCCTTAAACATTCACTCCCTCCACCACCGGCGCACCATAGCTGCAGTGTGCACCATCTACAAGATGCACTGCAGCAACTCGCCAAGGCTTCTTCGACAGCACCTTCCAAACCTGTGACCTCTACCACCTAGAAAGACAAGGGCAGCAGGCCCATGGGAACACCATCACCTCCAAGTTACACACCATCCTGACTTGGAAATATATCGGTCGTTCTTTCAGCACCGCTGGGTCAAAATCCTGGAACTTCCTACCTAACTGCGCTATGGGAGGACCTCCACCACACGGACTGCAGCAGTTCAAGAAGGTTGGCTCACCACCACCTTCTCAAGGGCAATTAGGGATGGGCAATAAATGCCGGCCTTGCCAGCGACGTCCACATCCCAGGAACTACTATTTTTTTTAAAATACGTTGTAATGTGTTGGCCCACCCATGGTACAGTGGCTCAACACTCCCATGGCACAGTGTGTCAACCTTGGACACAATGGGTTGCTAATCCCATGGCACAGTGCGTCAACCTTGGACACAAGGGGTTGCTAATCCCTGTGTCAATACATTGTGTCAATACATTTATGGCTCAGGCTACGCACGAATGGCACAGTGTGCCAGTTTAGCCATGGTACAGTCTATTAGTATATTGTTGGCATAGGTTATTGGTACAGATAAGCACATGGTATTGGTACATTTATGGTACAGTGCATTGATTGACCCATAGCACAGTGTATTGGTTGAACCATAACATTTTAACTTGAGATTTAAATTGGAGAAAAAAAGTGTTTTGTTCTCTATGCTTTAGACTATCTCTAAAAATGTCATCTTTTATGTGCGCCCTTTGTGAAGATGTGGCCTTCTGCAATGCAGTTTTTTTGCAGGCATTCTGCTGTCTGGCAGACTGCAAACCCCTGGGGAATGAGGAAATGTGGAGAAAGGAAACTCAGTCCTCTTTGCAGGGGAATAGAGCAGCAGTTTGCGAAAGGGTGTGGCGGGAGCAGAGTTAAAAACAATGGGAATGTGGATACATTTTCAAAGAATGATAGTTGGCAACTCGGGGAACATTAAGCAATCAGCACAAATTCACCTTGCTGTGCACAATAATTTGCCGTTACAGTTTATATCCTATGCTCCAAAGTGGCATGTTCACTTGATTTGCACAACAGTAGTGCAGAAGGACATCATTTGCACAGTAACTAGACGTGAATTGTCAAAGAATAGTAAAGACAACGACATCTGCACAATAATGGTGCAAATGCACATTACTTGGACATTACAGTGCAGATGCAAACCATCCACACAGCAGTTCACATCCACATAATTTGCCTGATAATAGCTGCACACACTGCTTTTCCAACGCCAATCTACTTTTATGCTCTCCTCCTCACTGCATCATTGGTAGTGCAGCCTTTAGCCATCACGTACTCAAAATGCTCGAAACCCCTCAGTCCTGCTGCATCTCCACCTCCAAAAGCCTTATCGAAAACCTCTCTCTTCCAGCACACCCTCCCTAGCTCTTCTCCCTGCCCAATGTCCATTCCCCTCTCCTGCAACATATTTTGCTACATTGAACACGGTACTTTTTTCATGCAAGCTGTAATAAAATACAGACACACATTATTTGGCCGATGCAATTAAAAAATAAAGTGTTCTCTACCTATCTCAGGAGGGACACCATATGATCCGATTCAAGCCCAGATGAAATGGTACGGCCCTGATCCACAGTTGAGGCGGACCCCACTACAGTCTTCCACAATGTTGTCTCACTTTGCATCCTCCAGAGTCTCCATGCAAAAATCAAAAATATTTCAGATCTAGATCATCCGAGTGGGACATTTCCCCTCACCCCACGATTCATGCTCGCCCACCGCCCTAGTACATTTCTTGCAATTGCACAATATTTTCACAATATCACACACCATTTGCACAATTGTGCTACCTCAACTTAGTGTCTCACTCGCCCTCCCACCCACCAAATATATTATATACATATATACACATTCAATACTCACTGTCGGCTTGAGAGGCTGGACAACAGAAATACTGGGGCATTTAGATAAAAGCACAAATGCATCTTTTGGCTGACAATTACAACGATAATCCCTTTTGTATCGAGTTACTTGAGGGGGGGGGGGGGCAAATCTTAGCCACTGTCACACAATTAAAGAATGTCTTCTGTCCATCTCAGAGACCCACCGATACACCACAGGACCAGCTTCAGCCCCAGAAAGGCACAGCCCCGACCCCTCACAGAATGAAACGGATCCCACTTACAGCATTCTGACAACGTCATTTCACTTCGCAACCTCCAGAGTCTTCATCCCAAATCAGGAACATTTTCCAAAATTCCAGCTCATCCCAGTGGGGCTTCCCCTCACCCCACGATTCAGGTTGTCCCACCGCCCTGACAATTATCAGCTCATTAACCGGTTCACTTAATGGACTTCATCGGCACATGTTAAATGACTAATCTTTGGCAGGGTGGGGGAAAACTAGCTTCCCTTTTCCTCCCCATTTAGATTTAAGGTTTGTTGCGGTGCGATCAAAGCGGCTAACAATGGAATATTCTAACGGATTGAACCAGCCAGAGGTGCAGCCCTAAAATAATCCTGGCAAATTAAATTTATGCAAAAAAAAATACAAGTCCCTCGATGCCTGTTTTAAGTTTAAAAATGAACCAATTTCTACCTCTCAGCCCCGCACAAAAAAGCCTAATTGAATCCAATAATTATAACAGATTGTCAAAATGATTTGCGATCTGCGTTTTTAATTCGGTACATGCACCCTGTCCATTCACGTGGCTGTTATATCTGCAATCTCCAGCCATCGTAAAAAATTAATGCATCTCCTCCGCATTGCTCACAGGCGCTTTCTACAATAACCTTGCAGAGTCCGGGCTGCCTTGGGGGGGGGGGGGTTCTTTGTGAATTCCCTGTTTAACGTGGGGGGGAGAGTTGGTTATTTTAATACAATGGCCAACAGCCACACCTTTCAACAAAATAACACACACATACACACAGCATCGACAAGCAATTAATCTCAACACATTTACTGTGTGTCTGTAAAATATGAACATCAAGCACACATCCTTAAATCTCCTGTCACAAATACGGGCTGTCTGTATTTGCTACTGAAAGTGAAATTTAGTCCAACACATACACACGAGAGAGAAATTGCCTCTACCTGTCTGATCTTCTCCATGTCCCTCAGATGAATAAGGTTCCTCGAGATTTTTTTTTAAAATGTTCCTTCTTGATGAGATGAGAGAGAGAAAAAAAGAGATGAAATGATATTAAATACTCCAACTTCTCCCTTAACGAGAAGCAGCTCTTTCAGCAAGGAGGTGGAAGATGTTCTGAGGCTAGCACAGAAATAAAATGGGAGCCGGGCAGTCACCTTGCTGATGGAGTCTGGATATAATATATAAAAGAGATTTTAAAAAGCTGTGCAGTTGGGCTACCTGGCGACACGGGGCTGTCCTGTTGGCGAGGAGCAGTGGTACATTAGCAGAGGTGCCAGGATTTGCACAGCCCGGGATGTGTGTGGTGCATCTATTTTGACTCCTCTCTTTTTCTTTCAAGAAGTGCAAAAAAAAACCCCAGGAGAGAGCTGCTTTGAGCTATGTGCGCGTCAGGGACCAGGGCGGACCTTGCATTGAAGAGCAGAAGAGAGAGAGAGAGAGAGTGAGAGAAAAATCTCCATAATTAGTGTCATGGTGAATGAGGAGTGCGAGCTGAAAAGCACTGAATAATTAATCCATCTGTGCTGTCTTTTGAATGGGCTGTTCAGACAGCCAGCTGCCGGCTAATTCTGCAACCACTTGCTTTCATTGTTTGCCTTCTGCTGGGGCCCACGGTCCTATATACCTACCATCTGTGTAACCGTGGCAACAGGCTCCCATTCCAACCTGGGGGCGATGAAAGGTAAAGATTGGCGGTGGGTAAAATCTGTGCTTTCAGCTTAAATCCTCGCCCCTATCTGCAGATCCCCTCAATGGCCCCCCGCCCCATCTCTGTCACCTCCTCCAGCCCCCACGCCCAATCTTGCAACCCTCCACCTGACTACTTTCCACCCCACCCCCCACTACAACAGCGACTACACTTCAAAAAGTACCTCACTGACTGTAAAAAGCTTTGAGACGTCCGGTGATCGTGAAAGGCGCTATATAAATGCAAGTCTATTGGAGGTGGCAGAGTTTCCAGGCGCCATGCACTCTGGGATTCTCCCTCTGGTCTCTGCCTGTAACCTGTGGGGAAACCGTGCGAGACATTCTATCCATTGCAGCCCAGTTGTTCTCTGGATTTGGCGAGGAGGAGGGGGGATGAAAAGAATAAATAAATTGACGTAGATTTGTAAGCGATCAGAGCTTTCAAAAATAAGAACAAGAAGAAAACACTTAGGGTCAGGCAAAGCGGCTGATGTGCTGTACGTGGCGTTTGATAAAGTGCCACATGATAGGCTTGCCAGCAAAGTTGAAGCCCATGGAATAAATGGGGCCATGGCAGCATGGATATGAAATTGGCCAAATGACAGAAAACAGAGAGTGGTGAACGGTTGTTTTTCCAGACTGCAGGAAGGTGAACGGTGTTCCCTAGGGGTCGGTTCTAGGACCACTGCTTTTCTTGATATATATTAATGACTTAGACTTGGGTGTACAGGACACAGTTTCAAAATTTGCAGATGGCACAAAACTTGGAAGTATAGCGAACAGTGAGGGGGCGAGTGATAGACTTCAGGAAGACAGACAGGCTGGTGGAATGGGCGGACACGGGGCAGATTATATTTGAACGCAGAAAAGTGTGAAGTGATACATTTTGGTGCGAAGAACGAGGAGAGGCAATATAAACTAAAGGGTACAATTCTAAAGGGGCTGCGCGAATAGGGAGACCTGGGGGTATATGCACAAATCGTTGAAGGTGGCAGGGCAGGTTAAGAAGCAGTTTAAAAAAGCTTATGTGATCCTGAGCTTCATAAATAGGGGAATAGAGTACATATAGCAAGGAAGTTAGAATGAACCAGTATAAAACACTGGTTTGGCCTCAACTGGAGTATTGTGTCCAATTCTGGGCACCGCACTTGAGGAAGGATATAAAGACCTTAGAGAGGGTGCAGAAATGATTTATGAGAATGATTCCAGGGATGAGGGACTTCAGTTACGTGGATAGACTGGAGAAGCTGGGGTTGTTCTCCTTGGAGCAGAGAAGGTTGAGAGGAGAGTTGATCAAGGTGTTCGAAATCATGAGGGGTCTGGACAGAGTAGATAGAGAGAAACTGTTCCCATTGGTGAAAGGGTCAAGAACCAGAGGACACAAGTTTAAGGTGATTGGCAAAAGAACCAAAGCTGACATGAGGGAAAACTTTTTTATGCAGTGAGTGATTAGGATCTGGAATGCGCTGCCTGAGAGAGTGGCGGAGGCAGACTCAATCGTGGCTTTCAAAAGGGAATTGTATAAGTACCTGAAGGAAAAAAAATTGCCGGGCTCCGGGAAAAGGGCAGGGGAGTGGGACTAGCTAAAATGCTCTTGCAGAGAGCCAGCACGGGCTCGACAGGACGAATGGCTTCTGACTGTGCTGTAACCATTCTATGATTCTAATTGCCTAGTCAGGGGCCCCAAGCAGGTCTAGTCCCCAAACCAAACTTTGCATGGGACCCCTGCAAGACCAATGTTGTCCCTGTGTGTAACTCAGGTGTAGAGTCACTTGAGACTCACTCGAGCGAGGGACGCGAGACCACTTCCTAGAGGCAATCTTGTACTGATTTGGCTTCCACATCCGCTGCAATACAACAGCACCACCACACCTACGCCGCAAATATGCAGTCTGCAGAGAATACAACTGCTACGCCAGCAAAGACATGCCGATCCAAGCCGACTTGACCAATCTACCACCAACCTGTCTCAAATCTAGAAGGCCATGTTGGACCGTCACCGAAGCCCTTCAGCAATCTCCCCTCAGCCTCGATGACCGATGGTGAAATGCTTGGAAGAACTGCGGCATACGGAATGGATTCCTTATAGAGGGCCCCACAGTACAACCTGAAGGATCAAACCTTCCTCGCAAACAGTGGACAACCATCAACCGCCTCAGAACCGGTCACGGTCGATGCTGCCACCTTCTCCATGGGTGGAAGATTAAAGCCTCCCCATCATGTGACTGTGGAGCTCCTAATCAGACCCTGGGACACATCATCGAGCACTGCCCTCAGAGGGAATTCACAGGCAGCCTGCAAGATATCCTCAGTGTTACACCGGATATCCGACTTGGATATTGACGTTTGATTTGCTGCTACCATACGAAAGAAGAAGAAGACTGCAACATCAATTTGAAAAAGTTCCCATTGTACCCATTTTTAAACCTTTTTCCAATGGGATGGTCAGCTTTCTGCTAACATTAATATTTAACCTGCGTTCAGAGGCTGGTGAGTGGGGCTTCATTTCTCCAGGGCAGCCAAGATATCAAAGTCAGTTATGTAATTCAGATCACATAAAGAGTTATTGCAAAAGAGATATAAATCCTGCTTGAAAGTGGCTCTGAAACAGTGCAAAACAGATGATCATAAGTGGGAACAACTTGACCAAAATAAAAAAGCATGGCGACAATCCAACCATGAACTAAATGGCTCGCGGCGTTGCTGATGCTGAATGTAAACGCCAGCTGAGCTCGCTTGTACCTGTAGAATCACGATTCCCAGCCTGGTGTGCCCGGGATATACAGTTCAATCTGCAGACACTCAATCTGAGCTAAAAGTAGGTCCCATCAGTCATCAAGGTACTCACTGCAAAAAGTGAGATGATATTCTGGCTGTCCTCTTTGATAGCGAAGGATAAACGACGACAAATTCGAGTCACTTACAAAAGAATCCAAGGCCACTTTGCGTTGATGCAAATGTAGAAGTCTACTGGTTTCTAAATACCATTCGTTCAGTTTGATGCTTACTTTAAAACATTTGGACGAGCTGTATCGCACGTGTACCCAGAGGCTAGAATACCAATCGTGCAGGGCAATGATGGCAAATATCCATGGCTCCCTGCAATCTTGGGAACCTGGTCACCTGGATTGGTGTTGGAGTTGGAGGAATTCTTGAGGGAGGCCTGAACTCCAAGCCAACCTTCAGATAAAGAAAGACTTGCATTTATATAGCACCTTTCATGACCACCGGACGTCCCAAAGCACTTTATAGCCAATGAGGTTCTTTTTTTGAAGTGTAGTCACTGTTGTAATGTAGGAAACACGTCAGCCAATTTGCACACAGCAAGCTCCCACAAACTGCAATGTGATGATGACCAGATAATCTGTTTTTGTTATGTTGATTTGAGGAATAAATTTAGCCAGCACAACAGGGATAACTCCCCTGCACTTAACATAGATGCAGGAGTTGGCCATTTGAGCCTGCATCACCATTCAATATGATCATGGCTGATCATGCACTTCAGTACCCCATTCCTGCTTTCTCTCCATACCCCTTGATCCCCTTAGCCATAAGGGCCATGGGATCTTTTACATCCATCTGAGAGAGCAGACAGGGCCTCAGTTTAACATCACATCTGAAAGACAGCACTCCCTCAGTACTGCACTGGCGTGTCAGCCTAGATTTTTGTGCTCATGTTTCTGGAGTGGGACTTGAACCCACAACCTTCTGACTCAGAGATGAGGGTGCTACTCATTGAGCCACGGCTGACATTAATCAACCAACACTAGCTCAACAAAATAGTCAGTGCTGTACAAAACAAAGTATTCAGTTGCTCTTGCATTATCAATAGTTGGAAATAGAAGCAGGAAATGCGAAACAAAGCAGAGGTTTTCTGTCAAAATAAATGTTAGCATTCTACAAAAATGATGCAGTGGTTATTTAATATACAGATAATTATTTTTATAGTTAAATCACTTCCAATTGCATAATCTGACAAACAACCTTGTCCTCCAGAAATAGACGTTAAAAAGGTAATGCTATAATTATCATATTTTAAATTGTTTTTTTAAGCTCTCTGTTTTCCTTTTCCATTCTATTATAAGCCAGAACTGCCAGGAAACATTCTGACATCTTCAGAGGGAGTCTCACATCAGGACTCCTTTTACAAAGAGTCTTGTCATCCTTTTAAAAAGGAAGTATTTAATCAGAGAGTTTGAATTATGCGTACTGGAGAAACGTGCACTTGAGAAGAAGGCCAACGAGATGGGTTCTTGCAGAGGTATATAAGAAGAGCAGATGGAAAAAGTAAATCTGGAAACACTGCTTCAAATTAAACTAGGTTCAAAGTGATGAAAGACAAATACAGCTCTGATATTACAAAGATTTTCCTCACAAAAACAGTAATCACCACATGGAATGCAGTTCCAGGGAGGCTCGTGGAGGCAAAAGCCCTGAGGGCTGAAATTGCCCCTTCCGATAAGGACTCCGGCCACCTGAAAGTGGCGCCACGGGGCAACGCGGAATGGCCGCCAACTGTCTGCAGGGGGGGGGGCGCCATTTTGGAAATTGCCCTTTGTGAGTTTTGGAGCGGTGTCCGGGACCACTCCGCCCATTTTCCCGCCACGGCACGCATGTGCCGACCCCTTACCAACTGGCGGGAATCCCCTCGGGAAATTGCCCCTTTTCCTGGTATTGCTTTTGCTGTCGGTGCACTCTCTGTGGCATGGAAATGCAGCCACCCTTAAAGGGGAGGACGTACTGCCATGGTCGGCATGTTATTTATTTTTTTTTGGTCGGCCGATTGCTAGGTCGGTCGACAATTATGGCTGCAGGTTTGGCCGGGCCACCAACAGGCAGCTTGGCGCCCCATCTTGGGTGCCAGGCTGCGGGCCCGGCCGAAAACCTCCCCGGTGGCCCAGTGTTTGTCACTAAAGTGGCTGCAGAGTTCGCAGCGGCCCTCCCCTTTAACTGAAGGGGAGGGGCGTTGTGACGCGCCAGCATGATGACGTCATCAGCCCGGTGCTGATGACCGACAGCCACGGCCAATCCGCCCTGCCCCGCCCCCACTTCCGCCCTGCTTGAAAAAAATCTCCGAAGTGCTGAATTTCGCCGGTTAGGCCGACCCAATGCATGGGACGGCCAGAGCACATCGAAACCGGTAGGTGCGCCTCGTTTCCGGCGGTGGGCCATTTCGCCACCCCCCCCCCCCCCCCCCCCGAGATTATTCAAGAAACAGATTCAAAGAGACAGACGAAAATCCTGTCAGAGAGAAGAGCAGAGCTTCTTCAAGGTGTGCATTCCAGCATTTATGTCAAGAGAAACAGGGAAACCAAAGGTCAGCGACCTGAAGCGTTAACTCTGTCTCTCTCTCTCTCCACAGATGCTGCCTGGCCTGCTGAGTATTTCCAGCATTTTCTGTTTTTATTTAAGATTTCCAGCATCCGCAGTGTATTGCTTTTGTAAGAAACAGTTCATTGTGAAGGATAACTGTACGTGTTCTACAAAACAACAGCAACTGTATTTCAAAAATGTATTTGTTTAAAGCACTTCAAAACTTTTCTCAGTGACATAATAAGACAAAATATAAATGCAATTCTTTCTTTCCTTGGGTTCTTTCTAGACAGTTGAGCCGATCTGGTTCAAATAGCCTTCCCTGTAACTGTATTGGCAGTCATCCCTTAAGAAGAAAGTTATCACGAGGACCTCTAATAAAAAGGGGCTCTCCCATTAGAACCTCAGCTAACATAAATTCAATAGCAACTTCCAAAAGGGAATTGGATATAGACTTGAAGAGGAGAAATTTGCAGGGCTATGGGGAAAGAGCAGAGGGGAGTGGGACTAATTGGATAATGTTGTGTATGTATAATGTATGTACTGTAACACTAGACCACTGATTGTATCTTCACACTGTATACACCATACCTGTACCACCAAAGGGTGCTACTGGTGGAGAGTTAAGGGTCACCTGCACACTGCACGTAACCCAGTATAAAAGGGAGCTCAGCTCATTGTGTCCTCACTCAAGGAACTGCAATAAACGGACTAATGTCAATACAGTTCAAGTACAATACCCTTACCATGTAGAGTCATTATTAGAGTGCTTGCATATACTGCAGATAACTCTTTCAAAGAGCCGGCACAGGCACGATGGGCCGAATGGCCTCCTTCCGTGCCGTAATATTCTATGATTTGAAAAAAGAGTGTCTCACCACCAGATCCTTCTCTGAAAATGACAAAAAGTTACAAATAATTATGAGTAACAACTTATGGCAGAGGGAATTCTGATTGTTGTTTGAATATCATCATCATAGGCGATCCCTCGAAGCGAGGATGACTTGCTTCCACGCCAAAAAGTGATGAGTTCACAGGTGTTTCAATGTTCTAGATCCCGAACTAATATTCCAGATCCCGAACTACACTACTTCAAAGAAAAGCAGGGGAGTTTTCCCCAGTGTCCCGGCTGATAGTTAGCCTTCCAGCATCTAAAAACAGATTATCTGGTCAATATAACATTGCTGTTTGTGGGAGCTTGCTGTACGCAAATTGGCTGCCGCGTTTCCTACATCACAACTACACTTCTAAAAGTACTTCATTGGCCGGAAAGCGCTTTGAGATGTCTGGAGGTCGTGAACGCCGCTATATAAATGCAAGTCTTCCTTCCTAACCTCGGAAAGACCGGAGCTAAATTTGGGAAGCAAGGACAAATTCATGAGTCCCTGTGAGGTGTGCACAAGCATGTGGTCGATTGAGTATCTTGTAGCGCTCTAGCCATTTCCTCTGGTAAACTAATTGGAATACTCATCATCATCATCATAGGCGGTCCCTCGAACGAGGATGACTTACTTCCACAAGAGTTCACAAATGTTTCAATGAAGGACCCGATGTTCCAGTTCTGAACTCCAATTGAAGGGTGGAAGATGCCTGTGCGTAGATTTTTTTAACGTGTGGTGACCGTTGCACACCACCCACCACACGGGCTTGACAGAGCTCGGCCTTTATCCAGTGGCAAGGGTTAACCAGGACGACTGGAGATCTGCGCACACATATTGCATGATGGGCTGGCCCGTGCTGCCCCATGGCTCTTCCGGGCCCTGTACCCTCATTCGCCGCACCTTCGCCCACTATGTTCCAGGGCCCGACGCTCCAGCTCACTACACTGGTATTGTATGTTGGTATCAAAGCACCTGGTCTGACTACACCCACAATAACCCCTTGTTATTACAATGAGGATCGCATTTAGCTGCCAGACTGCTGTGAAAGGTAAGCTACTCAGGTGACAGATTGAGAGTTTGAGTTACAGAAAGCAGCTTAACCAAAGAGGCAGCAGGAAAATAGATGAAGTTAATAAAAGAGGCAAGCTGCTGACAACATCCCCTAACTGATACCAATAATGTGGTCCCAGACGGGCAGGACATCTGCCAAAATCATGGTATTGCTGCAGTGACTGGGGCCACTGGGAGAAGAGGATTTCTCCAGTACCCCAGAATTCATACAGACCTGTCCCTTTCTAAAATCTCAACAACTTGCATTTATATAGCATCTTTAATGGAGGAAAACATCTCAAGGCACTTCACAGGAGTGTTATATAAGATAACAATCGACACCGAACCATATAAGGAGATATTAAAACAGGTGTCTAAAAGCTTGGTCAAAGAGTTAAGTTTTAAGGAGGGTTTTAAAGGATGAGAGGTGGAGAGACAGGGAGATTTAGGGAGGGAATTCCAAACCTTAGGGCCTAGAAGGCTGATGGCACGGCCGCCAATGGTGGGGCGAAGCAAATGGGAGCTGACTAGAGTTGGAGGAACACAGTGTTCCTGGAGGCTTGTGGGGCTGGAGGAGATTACAGAGTTAAGCAGGGACGAGGCCATAGAGTGATTTGAACACATGGATAAGAATGTTAAAATTAATGGCCCTGAAATTGCACACGCCCGAAGAGGCCCCACGAGTTCCGGGTTCAGGCGCCAAGAACAGCACTTGCGTACTGTCTTTTGACAGTTTCAACGCATCCCCGGGAGAAGGGCCTTCGCAAGTGGAGATTTGGGCAATTTGCCTAACTCTTGCCCTGCCAATGTCCTTCAAACTCTCACACCTGCTTTTACCAGCGTAAGAGTTTTAAAAGATATAAAAATAAAATGTTATCAGTAATTTTTATTTTAAAATCCCTGTCCATTAAGGTAAGTTTATTTTTACTCCTATTAAAACATATAAAAACATTTCAAAAAATTACATTTTTGTCTAAACATTCAATTAAATTCAATTTCAATTAATTTTAAATACATGAAGTGTTTTTCTTATTTATTTAAAATGTTTGTGTGTTTTTGGGGGTATCCCCATTCATAGAAATGGTGATCTCCGTACAAACGGAACTCACCATTACTGTGAATGCTGGAGTGGAACTAAACTTCAGAACCAGTGGGAAACTGTTCAAACTTCGCCGTCTCCAGGCCAGGTCCAAGACCACCCCAACCTCTGTCGTCGAGCTAATGCGCACAGACAGAGGCTGAACTCCAGGACATAGTCGACGTATTTACTGAGGCATACGAAAGCATGGGCCTTACGCTAAACCTCCGTAAGACAAAGGTCCTCCACCAGCCTGTCCTCACCGCACAGCACTGTCCCGCCCAGTCATCAAGATCCACGGCGCGGCCCAGGACAACGTGGACCATTTCCCATACCTCGGGAGCCTTTTATCAACAAAGGCAGACATTGATGCGGAGATTCAACACTGCCTCCAGTGGGCCAGTGCAGCCTTTGGTCGCCTGAGGAAAAGAGTGTTCGAAGACCAGGCCCTCAAATCTATCACCAAGCTCATGGGTAACAAGGCTGTAGTAATATCCGCTCTCCTGTATAGCTCAGAGACATGGACGCTGGAGAAATACCATCAATGATGCCTCTGCAAGATGCTACAAATCCCTTCGGAAGACAGACGCACCAACATTAATGTCCTCGTCCAACATCCCCAGCATTGAAGCATTGACCACACTTGATCAGCTCCGCTGGGCGAGGCCATATTGTCCGCATGCCTGACACGAGACTCCCAAAGCAAGCGCTCTACTCGGAACTCCTTCATGGCAAACGAGCCAAAGGTGGACAGAGGAAACGTTATAGGGACATCCACAAAACCTCTCTGATAAAGTGCAACATCCCCACCGACATCTGAGAGTCCCTGGCCAAAGACCGCCCTAAGTGGAGGAAGTACATCCGGGAGGGCTCTGAGCGCCTCGAGTCTCATCGCCGAGAGCATGCCGAAATCAAGCGCAGGCAGCGGAAAGAGCGTGTGGCAAACCTGTCCCACTCTCCCTTATCCTCAACAACTGTATGTCCCACCTGTGGCAGGGACTGTTCAGCCACCTATGGACTCATTCTAAGAGTGGAAGCAAGTCGTTCTCGATTCCGAGGGACTGCCTATGATGATGATGATGGAATGTGCATACGCCATTTTCATTGGTTGGTCTGGCCCACGTGATCCCAGGATGCACATACGTTCCTGGAATACGTGGGCCCCACGCTGGGCTGCGAATGGAAGCCTCGGACCGCAAGTGTTCATTCCTCTGGGACCACCAGTGAAACAAAATTTGGGTTGGAGGCATCCGCCTGCAGGAAGCCTCCGACTGCAATTTCTGGGCCGATATGTTGGTGGATCAGGAGCCAATGTAGGTCAGCGAACACAGAGGGTGGATGGTTGAGTGGGACTTGGTGTGGGTTAGAATATGGGCAGCAGTGTCTTCACGATTGAAGTGACGGATTAGAAACAGGACAATTGCCAAATTGCTCGGGGCTGTAAAGGAACAACATGGTGCCTAAAGGTTTGCATAAATCCCTTGGGCTGAGCTGTCCAAAAAAAAAAATGTTTTCATCGTGAGGATAAAATATAACTTTATGTTTGCCAGACGTTAATGAGTCGAAGTGTTTGTGGCAGACCTGTGAGAGGTGCACCTCTGTTTCTGTGTAAACTCAGCTTATCTGGAACAAAACACTGAGCCTGTTTTATCAGCCTGCTCTAACTAGGGTGTGTAAGCTGTGCAAACAACAACTCCAATGGCCTTCTGTCCGGTCTTTATGTGACAGCTGGTTTGTTGGATTTGATGTTTCTGTGCTGAGGTAGCTTGCTATACCAATTGCATACCTCTGTATTTTCTTCCTAAAGATGTTTTTCATAAAGGAAGACTTGCATTTGCATAGCGCCTTTCACGACCACCGGATGTCCCAAGGCGCTTTGCAGAGGTGCTTTTTGGAGTGTAGTCACTGCTGTAATGTAGTAAATGTGGCAGCCAATTAGCGCACAGCAAGCTCCCACAAACCGCAATGTGATAACGACCAGATCATCTGTTTTTTAGTTTGTTGGATGAAGGATGAGAGGTGGGTGCCAGAGGGACTGGAGTGCATCATCACCCCCGGCAACCAAATTTTAATTTGATCATTTAAGTTTAAGGTTTAATTTGTTTAATTTTCCGGTTTTAGTGCCCCCCCCCCTTGAGTGTTGGTGCCCTAAAAAAAAAGGGCACTGTAAAAAATTTTTTTGTTTAAAGTGCACAACTAAAATAGTTGAAGGATAGCTATTGAAGGATAAATGGCTGTAACCGTCTGTCATTCCCTGATTCAAGGCCTGCCTTCTCAACAACAACTTGCATTTATATAGCGCCTTTAATATAGTAAAGTATCCCGAGCCACTTCACAGGAGCGATTATAAAACACAATTTGACACTGAGCCACATAGGGAGATATTAGCTTGGTCAAAGAGATAGGTTTTAAGGTGCGTCTTAAAGGAGGAGAGACAGGTAGAGAGGTGTGGAGGTTTAGGGCGGGAGTGCTGAAGGCACGGCCACCAATGGTGGAGCAACTAACATCCGGGATGTGCAAGAGGCCAGAATTGGAGGAGCGCAGACATCTCGGAGGGTTGTAGGGCTGAAGCAGGTGGTAGAGATAGTGAGGGGGCGAGGCCACTCACAGCCTCTCGGGTCTTTCTGTGATAAATGGTCATCACAGAAGGTCTGTATAGTTTGCCGTTGCAGCCATTTAATAGTTTGAACAGGCGGCCAGTTATTTTGTTTGTGGCACCCTCACAATTATAGGAGGATGCTTGAGGAATGTATGTTGGCATTCTGTATGCCAATGCCACCTCTATTGATCTGATTAAAAACAGGGCCACTTTTCACCCAGTTATAGGGTCGGCAACTCTGGTTGCACGTGTTCCTGGAGGTGCCATCACATGACCTTCTGCTTCCATTGGCCCCGCCCAGTCAAACAACCCGTCTCCCCCACCCATCTCCAGTATTATTGTAACTATTAAACAAGTGGAGTCGGAGGAGACCGGTGAGGAGCATGAACACCGGCAAAGACCAGTTGGTCCTTTGGCCTGTTTCTATGCTGTACAATTTATATGATTCTATGTAAAAGTGTGGAACAGCCCTAAACTCTGGAATTTCCTGCCTAAATCTCTCCGCTCTCTCTACCTCCCTTTCCTCCTTTAAGATGCTCCTTAAAACCTACCTCTTTGACTTGCCCTAATTTCTCCTTTTGTGGCTCGATGGCAACTATTTTGTCTTCATGTTGCCCCTTGGTGACATCATCAAAAACACAGCGTCAGTTTCCACATGTATGCCGATGACACCCAGCTCTACCTCACCACCACTTCTCCCGACCCCTCCACGGTCTCTAAATTGTCAGACTGCTTGTCCGACATCCAGTTCTGGATGAGCAGAAATTTTCTTCAATTGAATATTGGGAAGACTAAAGCCATTGTTTTCGGTCCCCACCACAAACTCCGTTCCCTAGCCACGGACTCCATCCCTCTCCCCAACTCCTGTCTGAGGCCGAATCAGACTGTTTGCAACCTTGATGTCATATTTGACCCTGAAATTAGCTTTCGACCACATATCCACAGCATAACTAAGACCGCCTATTTCCACCTCCGTAACATCGCCCGTCTCCGCCCTTGCCTCAGCTCATTCGCTGCTGAAGCCCTCATCCATTCCTTTGTTACCTCTAGACTTGACTATTCCAATGCACTCCTGGCTGGCCTCCCACGTAAACTTGAGGTCATCCAAAACTCGTCTGCCCGTATCCTAACTCGTACTAAGTCCCGTTCACCCATCACCCATCACCCCTACATTGGCTCCCGGTTAAGCAACGCCTCAATTTCAAAATTCTCATGCTTATTTTCAAATCCCTCCATGGCCTCGCCCCTCCCTATCTCTGTAATCTCCTCCAGCCCCACAACCCTCCCGAGATGTCTGCGCTCCTCTAATTCTGCCCTCTTGAGCATCCCTGATTATAATCGCTCAACCATTGGTGGACGTGCCTTCTGTTGCCTGGGCCCCAAGCTCTGGAACTCCCTCTCTAAACCTCTCCACCTCTCTTTCTCCTTCAAGATGTTCCTTAAAACCTACCTCTTTGACCAAGCTTTTGGTCACCTGGCCTAATTTCTTATGCGGCTGGGTGTCAAATTATTTGTCTCATAACACTGGGACGTTTCACTACGTTAAAGGCGCTATATAAATACAAGTTGTTATACTACACATTGGGACTTTTTTTTTACTACTTTAAAGACGCTATTTAAATACAAGTTGTTGTTGTAAAAGAAACTGAGGAGAAAAAAACATGTATTTTTTTAATGCCCTAAGCTTTTTGAACCAAATTGCTCCCAACCCTGTCCTGGCGATTAATCTTTAATTCCTGGAGATTCCAGGATAATCCTCGTGGCTCCGAGACCCAACCCAGTCACCAGGAAGGACAGTTGCCAGTGATCGGGTGAGTTTCATTCTGACATGGGACTTCACTGCCACATTTCCATTCGCTTTTAACCAGTGGCAGGAATTCCCCAGGGATTAAATGACCCCCACCCTCAGTCCGGGACTGCAACACTCACTGTCGCTTTGGGGGGGGGGGGGGGACGAGTAGGGGGAGTTTCCCCCTTCTGTGTGTGTTTGTTTTCTTTCAGCGAAAGAGTCGAAATTTTAGTTTTTGTGCAAAATGCGACTTCGGATCTTAAACTTTCCACCCAGCCCAACCGCTTCCGGATCTGGTGGTTTCTGGCAGTGAGGGGCAGACTGGCCGAGACCAACCTGCCTCTCATTAATTGGTTGAAGGACAAGGCATCAGACTGGGAGAACCAATTGCATTCAATCACACATTTGCAAAGAAAAAACCCACCAGAGTTGTAATATGCAACATCCTCCGCGAAACAGACACGTTTAAATGTGATTGATGGGGACTGGGTGTTCAATTCCCCGGGGAGGGGATCGCTGCAGGTTCTGCAGACAATGTATACCCTTGTGGTGGTAGTGCTTTCCCTTCTCTCTTTCCTTCTCATCAAGTATTGCAGAAGGTGCAGATACTGCCTGGAAACCAAGCGCCTTGATGGCAAGACCGTTCTCATTACAGGTAGGCGAGAGATTTTAATTGAAGTTTCTTCACTCGTCGAAGTCCTTTCAGTTCCTTCAGCTGGCCTCATGAAGGCGTGGCTCTGGGGATTGGGATTCTGTTCCAACTTGCAACATTTCACCGAGGAAGTTTGACCAAGTTCTGGAAGCAATGATATAATAGCCCATTTTTGATTATTTTTGAAAACAATTCTAAATTAAAACACTGGCGACAGAGATAAAGGCAAATCGTTCGGACCTGCTCATCAAAGAGAGAGAGAGAGAGACACTTGTAGAAAGGATTTAAAAAGAAAGACTCGCAGTTAAGGAAACAGACAGGCTAAGTGAGTGGGCAAAAATTTGACAGATGGAGTATAATGTCGGAAAGTGTGAGGTCATGCAGAAAAAAATCAAAGAGCAAGTTATTATTTAAATGGAGAAAGATTGCAAAGTGCCGCAATACAGCGGGACCTGGGGGTACTTGTGCATGAAACACAAAAGGATAGTATGCAGGTACAGCAAGTGATCAGGAAAGCCAATGGTATCTTGGCCTTTATTGCAAAGGGGATGGAGTATTAAAGGGGGAAGTCTTGCTACAGCTATATAAGGTATTGGTGAGGCCACACCTGGAATACTGCATGCAGTTTTGGTTTACGAAAGGATATACTTGCTTTGGAGGCAGTTCAGAGAAGGTTCACTAGGTTGATTCTGGGGATGAGGGGTTTGACTTATGAGGAAAGGCTGAGTAGGTTGGGCCTCTACTCATTGGAATTCAGAAGAATGAGAGGTGATCTTATCGAAACGTATAAGATTATGAGGGGGCTTGACAAAGTGGATGCAGAGAGGATGTTTCCACTGATGGGGAAGACTAGAACTAGAGGGCATGATCTTGGAATAAGGGGCCGCCCATTTAAAACTGCGATAAGGAGAAATTTCTTCTCTCAGTGGATTGTAAATCTCTGGAATTCGCTGCCTCAGAGAGCTGTGGAAGTTGGGACATTGAATAAATTTAAGACCGAAATAGACAGTTTCTTAAACAATAAGGGGATAAGGGGTTATGGGGAGCGGGCAGGGAAGTGGAGTTGAGTCCATGATCAGATCAGCCATGATCTTATTGAATGGCAGAGTAGGCTCGCGGGGCCATATGTCCTACTCCTGTTCCTATTTCTTATGTTCTTATTTATATAGTATATTTCGCGACCACCAGGACATCTCAAAGTGCTTTACAGCCAATCCTTACAAGCAACTCCCACAAACACAGCAATATGATAATGACCAGATAAACTGTTTTTGTTATGTTGATTGAGGGATAAGTATATATTATGATAGAGAACTGTTGGCAGTTAGAGTAGGAATAAACGGGTCCTTTTCAGAATGGTAGGCAGTGACTAGTGGGGTACCGCAAGGTTCAGTGCTGGGACCCCAGCTATTTACAATATGCATTAATGATTTAGACAAAGTAATTGAATGTAATATCTCCAAGTTTGCAGATGACACTAAGCTGGGTGGCAGTGTGAGCTGTGAGGAGGATGCTAATAGGCTACAGGGTGATTTGGACAAGTTAGGTGAGTGGGCAAATTCATGGCAGATGCAGTATAATGTAGTTAAATGTGAGGTTATCCACTTTGGTGGCAAAAACACGAAGGCAGAATATTATCTGAATGGTGACAGATGAGGAAAAGGGGAGGTGCAACGAGACCTGGGTGTCATGGTACAGCAGTCATTGAAAGTTGGCATACAGGTACAGCAGGCGGTGAAGAAGGCAAATGGCATGTTGGCCTTCATAGCGAGAGGAATTGAGTATAGGAGCAGTGGGGTCTTACTGCAGTTGTACAGGGCCTTGGTGAGGCCACACCTTGAATATTGTGTACAGTTTTGGTCTCCTAGTCTGAGGAAGGACATTCTTGCTATTGAGGGAGTGCAGCGAAGGTTCATCAGACTGATTCCCGGGATGGCAGGACTGACATATGAAGAAAGATTGGATTGACTAGGCTTATATTCACTGGAATTTAGAAGTATGAGAGGGGATCTCATATAAACATATAAAATTCTGACGGAATTGGACAGGTTAGATGCAAGAAGAATGTTCCCAATTTTGGGGAAGTCCTGAATCAGGGGTCACAAACTAAGGCTAAGGGGTAAGCCATTTAGGACCGAGATGAGGAGAAATTTCTTCACTCAGAGAATTGTGAACCTGTGGAATTCTCTACCACAGAAAGTTGTTGAGGCCAGTTCGTTAGATATATTCAAAAGGGAGTTAGATGTGGCCCTTACGGCTAAAGGGATCAAGGGATATGGAGAGAAAGCAGGAATGGGGTACTGAAGTTGCATGATCATATTGAATGGTGGTGCATGCTCGAAGGGTCGAATGGCCTACTCCTGCACCTATTTTCTATGTTTCTATTAGCTAGGACACGGAGGGAAAACTCCCCTGCTCTTCTTCAAAATAGCGCCATGGGATCTTTTATGTCCACCTGAGAGAGCAGATGGGGCCTCAGTTTAATGTCTCATCTGAAAGCACCTCCGACAGTGCAGCACTACCTCAGCACTGCACTGGAGTGTTAACCTAGATTTATGTGCTCAAGTCCCTGGAGTGGGATTTGAATCCACAACTTTTTGATTCAGAGGCAAGAGTGCTACCCACTGAGCCATGGTTAACACTGGTTTCAATCACCCTTTGCTTGCACTCAGTAACAAAGTGAAATGACCAAGTGTTTGGGACAACTGTTAAGTATAATATGTGCCTTGTTTAACTTTGAATAAAAATGTAGGTGTGATGAGCCAGGGGAAATGATGTCGAGTGGCCAAACGGTGGGGAATGGCGTTCCACAAGGATCGGTGCTGGGAGCACTCTTCTTCAACATTTATTTACCAATTCGCACTTGGGAATCGGAAGTACAATTTCAAAATTTGTAGGTGACACTTGAGCACACAACTTTCTGACTCCGAGGCGAGATTTCTATCCTCCAAGCCACGGCTGAGATGCCACGCCATTGTGGTGGCCGGGGGTTTGTTTTGGCTTGAATCAGTGGAAGCGCTCTCATCAATGAGTCAGCAGGTTGTGGCTTCAAGCACCGGTTCCTCTTTCTTCTCTACCCCCCCTCCTTTCCTCCATTTCCCCCCTCCCTTTCCTCCATTCCTCCCCCCCTCCCTTTCCTCCATTCCCCCCCCCTTCCCTCCATTTCCCCCCCTCCTTCCCTCCATTTCCCACCTCCCTTCCCTCCATTTCCCCCTCCCTTTCCTCCATTCCCCCCCCCTCCCTTTCCTCCATTCCCCCCTCCCTTTCCTCCATTCCCCCCCTCCCTTTCCTCCATTCCCCCCCTCCCTTTCCTCCATTCCCCCCTCCCTTTCCTCCATTCCCCCCTCCCTTTCCTCCATTCCCCCTTCCCTTTCCTCCTCCCTTTCCTCCCTTTCCCCCTCCCTTTCCTCCTTTCCCCCTCCCTTTCCTCCATTCCCCCTCCCTTTCCTCCTCCCTTTCCTCCATTCCCCCCTCCCTTTCCTCCATTCCCCCCTCCCTTTCCTCCATTCCCCCCCTCCCTTTCCTCCATTCCCCCCCTCCCTTTCCTCCATTCCCCCCTCCCTTTCCTCCATTCCCCCCTCCCTTTCCTCCATTCCCCCCTCCCTTTCCCTCCATTCCCCCCCCTCCTTCTTCTCATTCCCCCTCCCTTTCCTCCATTCCCCCCCTCCCTTCCTCATTCCCCCTCCCCTTTCCTCCATTCCCCCTCCCTTTCCTCCTTCCTCCCCCCTCCCTTTCTCCATTCCCCCCCCTCCCTTTCCTCCATTCCCCCCCCTCCCTTTCCTCCATTCCCCCTCCCTTTCCTCCCCTCCCTTTCCTCCATTCCCCCTTCCCTTTCCTCCTCCCTTTCCTCCATTCCCCCTCCCTTTCCTCCATTCCCCCCTCCCTTTCCTCCATTCCCCCCTCCCTTTCCTCCATTCCCCCCCTCCCTTCCTCCATTCCCCCCTCCCTTTCCTCCATTCCCCCTCCCTTTCCTCCATTCCCCCCTCCCTTTCCTCCATTCCCCCCTCCCTTTCCTCCATTCCCCCCTCCCTTTCCTCCATTCCCCCCTCCCTTTCCTCCATTCCCGCCTCCCTTTCCTCCATTTCCCCCCTCCCTTTCCTCCATCCCCCCACCCTTTCCTCCAGTTCCCCCCTCCCTTTCCTCCATTCCCCCCTCCCTTTCCTCCATTCCCCCCTCCCTTTCCTCCATTTCCCCCTCCCTTTCCTCCATTTCCCCCCTCCCTTTCCGTCCATTCCCCCCTCCCTTTCCTCCATTCCCCCCCTCCCTTTCCTCCATTCCCCCCTCCCTTTCCTCCATTCCCTCCTCCCTCCTCCCTTCCTCCATTCCCCCTCCCTTTCCTCCTTTCCTCCCCCCTCCCTTTCCTCCATTCCCCCCTCCCTTTCCTCCATTCCCCCCTCCCTTTCCTCCATTCCCCCCTCCCTTTCCTCCATTCCCCCCTCCCTTTCCTCCATTCCCCCTCCCTTTCCTCCATTCCCCTTCCCCTCTTTCCTCCATTCCCCCCCTCCCTTTCCCTCCATTTCCCCCCCTCCCTTTCCTCCATTCCCCCTCCCTTTCCTCATCCCCCTCCCTTCCTCTTCCCCCCTCCCTTTCCTCCATTCCCCCTCCCTTTCCTCCATTCCCCCCTCCCTTTCCTCCATTCCCCCCCTCCCTTTCCTCCATTCCCCCCTCCCTTTCCTCCATTCCCCCCTCCCTTTCCTCCATTCCCCCCTCCCTTTCCTCCATTCCCCCCTCCCTTTCCTCCATTCCCCCTGCCCAGCCAGGCCCCTCCCCCTTCCCCCTCCCTTTCCTCCATCCCCCCTCCCTTTCCTCCATTCCCCCCTCCCTTTCCTCCATTCCCCCCTCCCTTTCCTCCATTCCCCCCTCCCTTTCCTCCATTCCCCCCTCCCTTTTCCTCCATTCCCCCCTCCCTTTCCTCCATTCCTGGAACACAGACGCCCCCTCCCTTCCGCCATTCCCCCCTCCCTTTCCTCCATTCCCCCCTCCCTTTCCTCCTTCCCCCCTCCCTTTCCTCCATTCCCCCCCTCCCTTTCCTCCATTCCCCCCTCCCTTTCCTCCATTCCCCCCTCCCTTTCCTCCATTCCCCCCTCCCTTTCCTCCATTCCCCCCTCCCTTTCCTCCATTCCCCCCTCCCTTTCCTCCATTCCCCCCTCCCTTTCCTCCATTCCCCCCTCCCTTTCCTCCATTCCCCCCCTCCCTTTCCTCCATTCCCCCCTCCCTTTCCTCCATTCCCCCCTCCCTTTCCTCCATTCCCCCCTCCCTTTCCTCCATTCCCCCCTCCCTTTCCTCCATTCCCCCCTCCCTTTCCTCCATTCCCCCCCTCCCTTTCCTCCATTCCCCCCTCCCTTTCCTCCATTCCCCCCTCCCTTTCCTCCATTCCCCCCCTCCCTTTCCTCCATTCCCCCCTCCCTTTCCTCCATTCCCCCCCTCCCTTTCCTCCATTCCCCCCTCCCTTTCCTCCATTCCCCCCCTCCCTTTCCTCCATTCCCCCCCTCCCTTTCCTCCATTCCCCCCCTCCCTTTCCTCCATTCCCCCCCTCCCTTTCCTCCATTCCCCCCCTCCCTTTCCTCCATTCCCCCCCTCCCTTTCCTCCATTCCCCCCCTCCCTTTCCTCCATTCCCCCCCTCCCTTTCCTCCATTCCCCCCCTCCCTTTCCTCCATTCCCCCCCTCCCTTTCCTCCATTCCCCCCCTCCCTTTCCTCCATTCCCCCCCTCCCTTTCCTCCATTCCCCCCCTCCCTTTCCTCCATTCCCCCCCTCCCTTTCCTCCATTCCCCCCCTCCCTTTCCTCCATTCCCCCCCTCCCTTTCCTCCATTCCCCCCCTCCCTTTCCTCCATTCCCCCCCTCCCTTTCCTCCATTCCCCCCCTCCCTTTCCTCCATTCCCCCCCTCCCTTCCCTCCATTCCCCCCCTCCCTTCCCTCCATTCCCCCCCTCCCTTCTCTTCACCCCCCCCCCCTCCTTCGCCACCCCTTCCCTCCCCCTACTTTCTGGAGCTCCCTCCCTAAAGCCAACTTGCTACTTCTCTACACACCTTAAAAGCCTTCACTTTTTGACTTAAACCTTGCACTGTTGCTCCGCGTGCATCTCTCTCTGCATGCAATCCCCAAAGCACTGGTTAAAAGCCCTGAAACTTCATGTAATACTTGACTTACTCGGTCACTGTGTGTTGTAAAATACTGCTCCTCTTTGTTTCTGAGACCCGCCTTGCGGTTGGTAAACTCAACCAACCAACAGCTCTGAAGAGGTGTAAACCAGAGGCCACATGTCAAGGCATAGTGTCAAAATGAAACAGTACGTTGTGAGGCAGAAAGCAAGGGTGTCGGGCTAGAGTGTTCGTTCAACTCTGAAAGAAAGAAAGACTTGGACGTCTCAAAGTGCTTCTGGCTCAGAGGCGAGGGTGCTACCAACTGCTGAGGCAAAGGAGCCCATTTATATCAGAAGTTACACACCTCTCTGTAATGGCTGCTCAAAATCATATGTAGTCGCCCTTTAGACATGCATAAGCTGTTTGGCTAGTTTTATTGCAAGTCATACAACCCTCACTTCTAAAGGTTTCGATTTAGAATGGTAAAGGTTACAGTAACTCTCACATTTAAGGCTACCATCTGTCTGGTTTAGGATTAGAGAGTCTGGCTTTTGAGTGAAATTTCTAGAATGTAAGCCAGACATGAAAGATCTTTTTTTTAAATGTCTATTGTTCCCACTTCTGTTCCTTTTATGTTGGAGAGGGCTTCATTATTACGGATCTGTCTGTATTGGACAATGAGTGATTTTCTGTCATGTGCCTCATTCTTTGAGCATAAACATGGTTAAATATAGCAAACTGTGTGTGTTTGACAGGCTGCGCATAGCCAAGTGGCATTAATACAGTCAGCTCTACTTTCCATCTTTCTTGACACTTGAATTTTCTTGTTTTCTTGAGGCAGAAGGTACAGTCCACTATTCCAGAGCGTGTAGTTTTAAAAGGGGGCTTTCACTGATGCAGTAGGTGTTGGGATAGTACTGCCGACACAGCCATCACTTGCTCACCAGAAAAAGAAAAAGAAAGACTTGCATTTATATAGCGCCGTTCACGACTACTGGACGTCTCAAAGCGCTTTACAGCCAATGAAATATTTTTGGAGTGTAGTCACTGTTGTAATGTAGGAGACGCGGCAGCCAATTTGCGCACAGCAAGCTCCCACATAGCAATGTGATAATGACCAGCCACTGAAATAAATGTTGCCTGCACATGAGGTGCAAGGGTGGAAAATCGCAATCTCTTGAAGATATTCCACCCGATGCAGAAGAGTTGGTAGGCCTGCTTTTATTTATTTTTTTAAATCCTCATGAATTTTCCACCCACAAATAAAAGTCAACAGGTCAAAGGCGTAGAACATGGGCCACTCTTCTCTGGTAACTATGTAAGTTGAATTTTAATTTCATTACGTGGGGCTACTAAGAACATAAGAAATAGGAGCAGGAGCAGGCCATTTGGCCCCTCGAGCCTGCTCCGCCACTCAATAAGATCATGGCTGATGTGATCTTGGCCTCAACTCCACTTCCCCGCCCGCTCCCCATAACCCTTGACTCCCTTATCGTTCAAAAATCTGTCTATCTCCACCTTAAATATATTCAATGACCCAGCCCCCACAGCTCTCTGGGGTAGGGAATTCCACAGATTCACAACCCTCTGAGAGAAGAAATTCCTCATTCTCTTTTTTAAATGGGCGACCCCTTTTTCTGAAACTATGCCCCCTAGTTCTAGACTCCCCCCACGAGGGGAAACATCCTCTCTGCATCTACCCCTCAGAATCTTATACGTTTCATTAAGATCACCTCTCATTCTTCTAAACTCCAATGAGTAGACGCTTACCAGTGATTTCGGGACCACATTTTGCAATTTGTTTTTCTGTGAGAATTAAACTTTAACAGCCTTGTCCAGTACATGGATACAACCAAGAGTCCAATGGCACTTTTGCAGGTTATAACTTGAGTGTTAATGCACCCAGTATCTCCATCACTTACATTGCAGGGAAACCAAAAGTATACAAAGGTTTGTTTGTCTTTATGCAATGGCAGATCACAACGTTTCTTTACGGAGGCGTGACTCTGAAACAATCTGGAAAGTTTACAAACATTTGTAATTGTTCCGAGTTACAGTTGATTCTCGATTTTTGTACCATCTGGAGGTAGCACACCTGGTGTAACATAGCACGTCTAATTGTATGCAGTAGCAGCTTGCACTTGTATAACGTCTTTAATGTTCCAACGTGCTTCACTGAGGCGTAAGGAAAAATGGATGTCAGGCCAAAGGATGAGAGATTCGGAGGGGGCGCCTGGAAGCTTTAAGGAGGGTCATGAAGATGGAGAGTGAAGAGGCAGAGGGGTTTCGGCAGGGAATTTCCGAGCATGATGCCTGAGCACTGAGGGGGCGAGCTGCACAAGGGAGATGAGGATGCACAAGAGGTTGGAGGAGGGGGAAAGGGTATTGTAGGCCCGGAGGGGGTTTCGAGCTAGAGAGAGGCAAGGTCATGAAGGGAGTTAAATGTGAGCAGGAGAATTTTAAATTCTGGAGTTCAGGAAGCCAATGTAGGTCATCAAGGACAGTTGATGGGAGAGCAAGACTTGCTCCACGACCATCATCATCAGAGGTGGTCCCTCGAACGAGGCTGACTTGCTTCCGCATGAGTTTTCAGATGTTTCAATGGAGGACCCGATGTTCCAATCCTGAACTAGAGGGGGTGGAAGATGCCTGTGCGTGGATTTTTTTAACATGTGGCGACCATTGCACACCAGCCCCCACGCGGGCTTGACAGAGCTCGGCCTTTATCCAGTGGCAAGGGTTACCCAGTACGACTGGACACCAGCTCTGCTGCATGGACCCAGTGCGCGCACATATCGCAGTGTGGGCTGGCCCGTGCTGCCCCGGGGCCCTCAGCTCTTCTGGGCCCCGTACTCTCCTTCGCCGCACCTCCGCTACGATCTCTCGCCGCTCCCCTGCTGTACCTGGGCCCCGCCGATGTTCTTGCCCAACAGCGTCCATGCCCTTTGGCTGCAAGCTAAGATACGGGTGACAAGAGTTTTGGATGAGCTATAGTTTACAGAATGAGGATAGGAGGCTGTGCAGAAGCACATTCTAGTCTGGCGGTGACAAGGGCAAGCATGTCATTGGTTGATGGGCTCAGGCCATGGCGGGCGATGTTATGGAGATGGAGGCAGTCAGTCTTTGTGGTGGGGAGGAAGTGGGGTCTGAAGCTCAGTTCAGGATCGAGGCTGTGAAGAGCCAGAGACTTCATTGGTATTTAATCCCCAACTCAATCGCTGTTTGGGTGAAAAATTTCCATCCAGCTTCCTTTCTTACTCCCAACTTTCTAATTTTTAATCGTCCCCAGTGCAGTATTTGAAACTTTCGCCATAATTTGCCAGAAGCAAATTTGAGACTTCTCTTCGAAAGTATAAAGTTGAAACGAGTCACTCACCGTTCAGTCTGGTGGCTCAGTGGGTAGCACTCTCGTCTCTGACTTAAAGTTGTAGGTTTAGGTTCAGGGGGCTCAGGGACTTGAGCACAAAATCTAGGCTGACATCCCAGTGCAGTGCTGATGGAGTGCTGCACTGTTGGAGGTGCCGTCTTTCGGATGAGATGTAAAACCGAGGCCCTGCCTGCTCTCTCAGGAGGATGTAAAAGATCGATTGGTACTACTTCGAAGAAGAGCAGGGGAGTTATCCCTGGTGTCCTGACCAATATTTATCACATTGTTGTTTGTGGGAGCTTGCTGTGCACAAATTGGCTGCCTTTTCCCACTTTACAACAGTGACTATACTCCAAAAGTACTTCATTAGTTGTAAAGTGCTTTGAGACGTCCTGTGGTCATGAAAGGCGCTGTATAAATCCAATTCTTTCTTTTCAGTGAAAGCAAGAGCAACTCTCTTAACTTCCGCTTGTGACTTCAGTTACTGATGCCGACAATCGTGTTTTGTTAAATGTTGCAGGTGGAAACTCTGGAATTGGTAAAGAGACGAGCATTGACCTGGCAAGGCGGGGAGCGCGGGTCATTATTGGGTGTCGCAACGCAATGCGTGCAGAGGCAGCGGTGAAGGATATCCAGCAGGCGAGTCGTAGCATGAACGTGCACTTCAGGAAACTCGACCTCTCCAGTCTACGGTCCATAAGGGAATTCTGTCGGGACTTCTTGGAGAAGGAGAAGCGATTGGATATTTTAATTAATAACGCCGGTCAGTCAGTCAACACTGAACTGGGGAAATGTCTGAAAGAGAGAGAGAGAGAGAGAGACAGGTTAATGTGTCAGGGATAACCTTTCATCAGAGCTGAACTTATTAACTAGAGGGAGGGTAAAAATCAGCCCAGATTCTTGTTTAAATTGTTGTCCAGTGACCTTTATAGAGAAATGAGCAGGAGCAGATGTCTGGAGAGAATGGCGTTTGGTTTCCCTGCGATACGTCATGGTGAAATATCTTGGTCGCATTCACTGTTGAAGAAAAATGGCCAGTTTGGTTCGGTGCTTGTGGAACCAAACCCAGGAGGTGCCGGTGCCTTAAGGGTAGAGGGGAGAAAATTGTGGGGGCAGCATTGTTGAGATTAGCCGACTGTTTCCTCGAACTTTATGTAAACCATGCAGTAAAATTTTCCATCGGATTTTTCATGGGATTTCGAAAGCGTAAGTACTTTCTACTTCCTAATCAGTCATTGCATATAAGCATCCCATAAAGAAAGATAGACCTGAATTTATATAGCGCTTTTCACAACCTGAGGATGTCCCAAAGTGCTTTACAGCCAATTAAGTACTTTTGAAGTGTAGTCACTGATCCCATGGCACTATTTCGAAGAAGAGCAGGAGAGTTATCCCCGGTGTCCTGGCCAATATTTACCCCTCAATCAACATAACAAAAAACGATTATCTGGTCATTATCACATTGCAGTTTGTGGGAGCTTGCCACATTACCCACATTACAACAGTGACTACATTCCAAAAGTACCTCATTGGCTGTAAAGCGCTTTGATTATCACAGGATAACTCTCCTCTTTTTCGAAATAGTTCCGTGGGATCTTTTACATCCTCCTGAGAGAGCTGCGTTCTGGACTGCAAGCAGGCAAAGATATTGGGTGTCGTGGAACTCTTCAATTACCAAACCAAGAGATGGCACATGATCAGCAAATAAACAATAACTCCTGTCTCAGTGCTGGGAAGGTGCTTGGTGTGTTATCCCTTGTGCTAGTTGCTGTTTCCATGGAGAAGAATAACACCAAAGTATAGCAGCATGAAGTTAGACCTTGTGGCTCTAAAATGGACATTTGCAGAGGTGTCAGTTCACTGTGCTAATGATAAGTTGCCTTTGATAGCTCGGTTGGGAACTGTTGAGCACAGATGGGTGGCAGCAGCTAGGTGCTTTTGATTTTGATGTTTGGTATCACCAGGGACAAGGACTGATGCCACAGTTTGTGGATTTCCCAAGTACTGGGACAGAAAGGAATCGCTGATTCAGCGGGATTGGCAAGACTTGTTCTCCGAGACTTCAACTCTCTTAAAGCATTGGAATTGTGTGTTGGGAATTGATGGATTGGTGTATGGAGTTGTCCAGGATGCCCACTTGCAGGGGGGGACTCTGCCACCGTTTGTTACCAGTAAGCCTGATGCCTGAGGGAGCAGATGTTGGAGAGCTTGCAAGATCAAATGGGCCGATGGGTCACTGAATGCACAGTGAACCATATGAGCAGTAAATGTTTTGGACCTGGGAAGCATAAATACTTGGGGGAATGTGTCAAGAAGCTACAGCTGTGCCTTGTCTAAGTTCCAGAGCAAGATCTGAGTGTTGATGGGACATCTGGTGGATTTCAGGCCTTTCGACTGGGTGGCCAAGGATTTTACCATCTTTGATCCTGCAACATGGAAATATCTCGGTCCTCAGCAATGTTTTTACCAAGTTTATATGGGCAGATTTCACCAAGGTTAAAAGTAGCCAACATTGTATCGAGAGTGATTCTGAAGGAATGGTTCCTGATGTGCAAAATGACTCCACTCTAATCGGGAAGCAATCTCGACAGTCGCGTCATTGCAGAGCACAAAAAAAATTCCAGGCTGACTCTCCAGTGCAGTGCTGAGGGAGCGCTGCACTGTTGGAGGTGCCATCTTTCAGATGACACGTTAAACCGAGGCCCAGACTGCCCTCTCAAGTGGACGTCGAAGATCCCATGGCACTATTTCGAAGAAGAGCAGGGGAATTATTCCTGGTATCCTGGCCAATATTTATCCCTCAATCAACATAACGAAAACCAGATTATCTGGTCATTATGACATCGCTGTTTGTGGGAGCTTGCTGTGCGCAAATTGGCTGCCGAGTTTCCCACATTACAGCAGTGACTGCACTCCAGAAGTACTTCATTGGCTGTAAAGTGCATTGAGACGTCCAGTGGCCATGAAAAGCGCCTTATAAATGCAAGTCTGTCTTTTTCTTTGCTTTAAGGAATGAGGAAATCCAGGATGGCTCAGGATCATTCCCAATACATCATGCAAGGGTTCAATAGAGCTATACATGATGTCCTTCAGGCACCATCTCTGGAAAATAACAGGTGGTGGCCTCTTTGTACTTATACTTCTTTCCCCAAATTTCTTCAACCCAGAAGGCTGGTCCATAAAATGTGCTATTTGGCCAGTATTACCAGCGACCAATCGCCGCCCTACTTGTTGCAAGCATGGGATGCACGAGTGTGGGAAAGCCAAGTTAGTGAGTAGCTCATGATCCTCCAGAGTGTCATGGAGTGGCTCACAAGAAGGCAGAAGAACTATTCAAGCACAAGGAAGAGGCCCTTTCAAAACTGCTCCGTGTTAGATTTAAAAAGAAAGACTTGCATTTATATAGCGCCTTTCACAACCTCAGGATGTCTCAAAGCGCTTTACAGCCAATGAAGTACTTTTGGCGTGTAGTCACTTGTTAATGTGGGAAACACGACAGCCATTTGTGCACAGCAAGCTCCCACAATTAGAAATGTGATAATGACCAGAGATAAATATTGGCCAGGACACTGGGGAGAACTCCCCTGTTCTTCAAATAGTGTCATGGGATCTTTTATGTCCACCTGAGTGGGCAGACAGGGCCTTGGTCTCATCCAAAAGGCAGCACCTCCAACAGGGCACCTCCCTCAGCACTGCACTGGAGTGTCGGCCTAGATTTTTATGCTCAAGTGGGATTTGAACCCACAACCTTCTGACCCAGCGGCTAGCCACTGAGTTACGACTGCCACTTTAGAAACTTAAGTTGTGAGACCCAATGAAAGGAGTAGACAAGGGCAGTTATTGAACAAGAAAGAGCTACTTTTACCTGTGCTTAACTCAAGCCCTTCATGCAGTTACCAGCCCCTGTATTAGTCAACCATCCAATATTGAGGAGAGAGGAAGCGTACGGATGAATTTGAGCATTTGGCTTCCCCCCCTGTCCCCCCCTGCCAGATGTGTTCTATTCTTCAACACCAAATCACAGAATTTGGTGACTACTTGAGACTACTCGGACCCTCCTTTAGTTTTGCTGTTTTTTTTTTTCTCTCTGTTTACCCTGTCGGGGTTGGGGATAAGCACCATATTTATACACTTGCTGGAGAATGACGTCTGCACGAATGAATCCCTGAGTGCTCCCGGAGGCATAAACCACAAGAACATGGGAGGGGTGAGGTGCAGTCTGTGCCTTTGTTAACTTTGGGCATTTTTTGCAGTGGCTTCTCCCCTAACGGTCTTCACACTAGCTCCGTAATCGGAGCTTTTGTCCCGTGGGACCCAGAAGCTGCACCTTTTTGATACTCTTGTCTTGACAGTGGTGTATTTTTGAGGAGCTAATAATCCCACTGTTATCATTTGCTTAGCGGACTTAAAGCAATCTTTCTTCACATCCGGCCACATTCTCTCTGAAATGGTGGGTAGTACCATCATCATCAAACAGTGATTTACAGACTAAAACACCAATTATTTTATTTACAAATAAATAGCAACATGAGGTGCAAAAACAAAAAAGTACAAAACAATACAAGATAGTCACCAAGAAATCCAATGGGGAATTCAGAATAAACTTCTTTACCCAGAGAGCGGTGAGAATGTGGAACTCGCTACACCACAGGGAATGGTTGAAGCGAATAGTATCGATGCGTTTAAGGGGAGGCTAGACAAGCATATGGGGGAGAAGGGAATAGAGGGTTATGCTGATAGATTTAGATGAGGAAAGATGGGAGGAGGCTCGAGTGGAGCATAAACGCCGGCATGGACTGGTTGGGCAGAATGGCCTGTTTCTGTGCCGTATATCCGATGTAATCTAAACAAGCCATAAAATTGGTCAATTACTCTTTGTAAGACTGAAAAATCTGTTTGAAAAAATTTGAAGAGAGTTCTTTTTGTGGTCTATTGATTACATAGGATATACGACACAGAAACATTTGGACCAGTCCATGCCAGCAAAAGGCAGTGAGCAGTAAGTGGCAATTGACCCTCTCTTTGTCCTCTCCTGATCACATTTTCAATCACTCCGAGGGAGGACCCGCAGCCCAGAACTCTTCAGTTCAATCATCAATTTTTGAAAGAACTCTGCTATTTCAAAACCCCGGCTCTTAAACCCTTTTGAGTGTCAAATATAGCTCTTCTACTATCCGCTTGATGTGAATTTTCCAGGACAAATGACTTTGTACTCGCATCCAATTAACAGCAGAAAACCGATGCCACAAATGCACTGGTGGGTATCCAGGAGATGAATAATTCACGCTTCTGTATGTCCAAAACTTTGCAAGGGAAAACATTATTTGAGCAAAAGGCAGAACCATTAATTAAATTGGGAAACTGCCCAAATTTGGTCCACTGATTACCCAATCTCATCTTTAAATGAGCAGAGCATTTCAAAGCTTGCTACTTACTGAAATCAAGACGGGTTAATGTCTTGTCTGGATGAAGGGCACCATCTGGAAATTGCAGCTCTGATGAAAGGATCCACATAGAGGGCAGCTATTCTTTCACTTCTAAATGATATCGGACTTGTTCCATTTTCCGTTACAGCGTCAGCTGTGGCTCAGTGAGTAGCACACTTGCCTCTGAGCCAGGAGGTTGTGGGTTCAGGTCCCACTCCAGGATGTTGAGCACATAACTCTCAGCTGGCACTCCAGTGCAGTGCTGAGGGAGTGCTGTGCTGTCTTTCAGATTAGATGTTAAATGGAGGCCCCATCTGCTTTTTCAGGTGGACGTAAAATATCCCATGGCACTGTTTCGAAGAAGAGCAGGGGAGTTATCCCTGGTGTTCTGGCCAATATTTATCCCTCAGTCAACATAACAAAAAAAAATAGATTACCTGGTCGTTATCACATTGCTGTTTTGTGTGAGCTTGCTGTCTGCAAATTGGCTGCTGTGTTTCCCACATTACAACAGTGGCTACACTCCAAAAGTACTTCACTGGTTGTAAAGGGTTTTAAGACGTTGTGTGGTCATGAAAGGCGCTATATAAATGCAAGTCTTTATTCCAGCTCTTTTATCTTCGGTGTACACATATGTCTGTTTTGTTCAGGTGACAGTCTTGAGTGTGCCGACATTTGTGTAAGATCTGCAATTGTTTTACGCGTGTTTCCCACAGGAATTAGCTCCTGTTCCACTGTGACCGAGGACGGTTTTGCCACGTGCTTTGGTGTGAATCACCTTGGCCCCTTTCTGCTCACCACACTTTTGCTTGTCCGCCTGAAGGAATCTGCCCCGAGTCGTGTGATAAATGTTTCCTCAGACGTCTACCGGATGGCAACCATGGACTTCACCCGATTCAGAACAGCTTCCCGCCCCTTCGCCTCTTACAGCAGCAGTAAGCTGGCAAACATTCTGTTCACCCGAGAATTGTCGCGTCGACTGGAAGGAACCGGTGTTGCTGCGTTCTCTCTGCACCCAGGTAAATCACACTTTCCGCAAAGGCTCTGGAACAGAGTATTGGTGGTGGAGATTCGGTCACGCCTCTGTTGCGGCGTTAACCCGGGCGGAGCAGTAACTTTTGCGCCGGGAAATGGTTTGCGTCTCCAGCCGCAAGATTCAGCAGCCGGGCCCCGAGTGTGGAGCGGGGCGCGGAGGGAGGCGTTCCACACCTCTCTCAGGGCGCTAGGCCGGCTGAGCCACAGAAACTCCCGAGGTAAACAGCCGGCCTCGGGGCGCCCTGAGAGAGGCTTCCGTGGGGAAAAAAATCCCCCCAAAAAAACATTTGCAATTCTTTACTGACACCACGCTAACATAAATCGCAAAAATAAAAAACAATTACACTTGCCTCAGGTCGACATTCCTTCCCTCACTGCGGCCGGTACAGCTCGGACTACCCGCATTCCCAGGCGGTCCCACCAGGAGGGCGCTACGGAGCACCATGGGTCGGGCGTGAACCAAATATCGAGACGGTGTCGCACACCGGCCCGCATCTCCCGGACGGTACTGCTCCGCGCCCCCGCAAAAACCCGGCACCGAATGTCCCGGCGGGGCCGCTGGAAGCTGGCCGCCCGCCCGGAAATGATTCCCGCCGCCATTACCATCCCTCCGGGGCGAAAACCGAGGCGAGAGCCCAGGGGCAGCACGGGCCCAGCCCACACTGCGATATGTGCGCGCACTAGGTCCGTGCAGCAGGGCAGGTCTCCAGTCGTCCTGGTTAACCCTTGCCACTGGATAAAGGCCGAGCTCTGCCGAGCCCCGTGTGGGTGGCTGGTGTGCAACGGTCACCGCACGTTAAATAAATCCACCCACAGGCACCTTCCACCCCCTCAATTGGAGTTCAGGACCTGGAACATCGGGTCCTTCATTGAAACATCTGTGAAGTCCTGTGGCAGCAAGCCATCATCGTTCGAGGGACCGCCTATGATATGAGGGCGAAAACAGAGGCGGCAATGAGCCAAAAATCCAGCTCTTGAATGGGCTGGATTTTCGGGTCTTCTGCGTTCTGTTTTGTTTGCCCCGGAGCAGCGGCAATGGCGGCGGTGAAGTGTTCTGGGCGGGCGGTCCTCGGGTCCGCTTTAGCGGCGACACGGAGCAGCACCGCCCGGAAGAGCTGTGCCCGGCGCATAACACCCCTGGTTGTGACACCGGCGCGAGTTTTGATTCTTACCCGTCCCGCCCGGCTGGAAGTGTGCTCGCGGTGACATCCTGGGAAATCCGGGCGGTTCAACCACCCCGTCGGCGAAGAGATAGGTAATGGACTCCTGAGGTAAGTGCGATTGATTTTTTTTCTTTTTAATTTTTTTATGATTTGTGTTGTGGTGGCGTGGGCAATGTTTTGGGAATGTTGTGGGATTTTTTTTTTTAGGTTCCCCCTCCCCCTCCCCCAGGCGTCTCTCGGAGCGCTCCCGGCCCAGCTCTTTAGCTCGGGAGTTTCCCATCCTAACGTGCCCAGAGAGGTGTGCAACACCTCCCTTAGCGCTGGGACCCCAGACTCAGTCTCTGCTCCCTGGAAGGGTTATACTTGAAACGTGTTTGAGCAGGTTCAATGCTGCTCTTTGTGGGCAAGAAATCAAGGCACAAAAACAGCTTAATTTGGCACGGAATCGAGGAATCTGATGCCAGGGAGTTGGATGGACGTCTCGTGTGAGCGGGATTTGACAGAATAAATAAGAAGAAACTGTTTCCACTGGTGGGTGGGTTGTAACCAGAGGGCAGAGATTTAAGATAATTCGCAAAAGAACTCGAGGAAGATTTTTTTTTAACGCAGCAAGTGGTTATGATCTGGAACGCGCTGCTTGAAAGGGTGGTGGAGGCACATTCAATAGTGACTTTCAAAAGGAGATTGGATAAATACTTAAAAAGGAAAACTTTGCAGGGTTCAGGGGGGGGGAAAGAGCAGGTGGGTGGGACTAATTGGATTGCTCTTTCAAAAGAGCCGGTACAGGCATGACAGGCCGATTGGCCTCCTTCTGCGCTGTATCATTCAAATCGGATTTGTTTTGAAAGGACCAGTATCTCGTTTGCTGAGTTTAACCTAGAGGCGCAATATATTGCCGCGTTGGCATCATCAGGCACTAGGTAGCACTCTCATCGATACACAACGTACGGTTTCGGTCTCAATGAAGGAGGCAGCCTCCACACTTGGGCCTAACATTGCTTGGGGCATAACTCGTGCAGAATCAAACCCGCTATTTTTTTTTTAAAAAGCGCTTGCTGGGATATCCTGAGTACTTACTGAACCAACGTCGAACTGTGTGCAATGCCAAGAGACTGCAGAATCCTCAGTGAACTTGAGGTTTTAATGGCCGAAGGCAGAGCTGTACTCGTGGAGATGTGTGTGTATGTACAGACTGCTTTCCTGGCCGGGTAAGCACGGAACAGCCTAGTTGAAGCTTGCCGAACTGCTTTCTGTGCTGGCTCATTCTATAATTCTAATCGGATTTGTTTTGAAAGGCCGAGTATCTGCTTTCTTGCTCTTTTTCGTTTCGTTGCTTTAAACGTCAGGTTACATACACATTCAGTTGCAGTAATGATAGGATCAGGTCTTTATTTAAACTTCATATTACACAAAGACCAGTATGAAAGCTACAGAGACACACACTTTGCAAAACCAATACATGCTCGCTGCGTGTGAGACACGCACGTTCCGTTTTCCTGTGTCTCTGCTCAAACAGTGTTCGCTCACATCTCTTAAACAAAATCAGATCTTTGAACTCTATATTCCATACATACTATCAATAAATCATGTTACATCAAAAGTACATACAAACACTGACAGAATCACAATGTAAACTAAATAACCAGCCACTCAACATCCTGACATTGGTTTATTGCTACAATCAGCTCTTGCCATGAATTTTATTGCTATAACACACAGGTGAGCAAATTGCCAGATTCGAATGGCTTTCCTGAGGAGACATTCTCTCCTTTGATGTTGGACCTAATTTACAATCCACGCTCATTAGAAAAGCTGCTTGAACTTTTAACCCCGCATGCGTCATCTCAGACTGCGCTGAAAGCGAGGTATTCGGGGGGAAATAGGGGCTTTCGGTCCCACCGAGATACTCTGTAGCTGCTTGCTTCCTAACTTGAAGCATAAATCACAGCTCGGCCGATGATGTATTTTATTGTTGTCGGTTTTGACATAGATTCACCTTGAACTCATTCTTGTTTTAAGGTTATGTTTCCACCAACCTGCTGAGCAACCAGCCTTTCCTGATCAGGATGGTCATGTGCCCCATTGTGTGCCTGTTCTTCATCTCGAATGAAGCGGGGGCACAGACCTCGGTCCACTGTGCCGTGTCCGACCAAGTGCTCCAGCATAATGGTGGTTTCTTCAGCAATTGCCGGCCGGCGCAGCTCTGGTGCCATGCAGCGGACACCGGTGTAGCCAAGAAGCTGTGGGAGACCAGTGAACAACTAGTCGGACAAAAAGCATAAAAGTTGCCAGTTACTTCCAACAGTTCTTATGTTCTTATGCTCTTATGTTGTTGCAGCTCAAGCTTTGCCCATGACCGTTTATCTCTTTCAAAAGGCCCACTGCCGCTCTCTCTCAGCCCGTGGTTCTGCCTCTCTTCCAATCTGATCTCTCTGTGCCTCTTTATTTAAGAACATAAGAGACAGGAGCAGCAGTAGGCAACACGGCCCCTTCGAGCCTGCGCCGCCATTCAATAAGATCATGGCTGATCTTCGACCTCAACTCCACTTTCCCGCCCGATCTCCACATCCCTTGATTCCCCTGGACTCCAAAAATCTATCTATCTCAGCCTGCGATATACTTGGGTCTGCCTTACAGACATTACTTCCAGTTAACAGTAGGAAAGATGTTGGACAAATTCTATACATTCATCTGGAGTATCCAGTTAAACGGTTTAAGTTTCTGACAATTTAATGTAACATCCTCTGTCTTGCCACATCCATCACCCGAGGGCAACTTGCACAGAATGCAGAAGCTAAATGATCCTGCAGTTCCACAGCCTGAACAAGTTTACCGTTCTTTTCCCCCTCTGTAGTTCCTTGGCTCCACGACAACCCTACCTTTCAAAAGAATTAAGACGAGAAATAATGTTCCCGTATTCAATAAGATCATGGCTGATCATCGACCAGCCAGGAACTATCAGGAAACAGTCCGGGCTTCTCGTCTCTGGGGGAAAAAAGCAGACTGAGATGTGACCTGATAGAGGTCTTTAAGATTATGAAAGGGTTTGATAGGGTGAGACGTAGAGAAGATGTTTTCACTTTTGGGAGAGTCCAAAACGATCAATGTTCGTGGCCGCAAAGCGCCCTGGAGCTCCTGCACAGCTAGCTCGCCGTCTGTTAAATGGGAAAATTTGTGCATCCGCAGTACGTTGAATGGGCTGCGCAGTCCCTTTGAAGGGGCCACTGTAAGAATGCACTGTGAAAACTTGATGTAACTTCACTAAGCTTAAAGTTGACCAAATTTAATGTACCAGCATGCTTTGGGAGGCCAAGAGACTTGTTGCTGAAGTCAACCCTGTAGGAATAAAACTGCCAATCACAGGTAAGGAAGCAGCAGACCTTAAGGGTTCTAGACCCTGGGGTAACTGGCCTTGAAGGCCCGCTGACTAACGGACTGGCACACAAGAGGAACAATTGCTATACGTACGCTGTGGGCGGCCTGCCAAGCTTTGGGGGATAAAAAGTGCTTTCCAAAGACACTTGGGGCTGCTGCAGTCGGGCAACTCGATCGGTTGCCAGTTTAAGGAGCACTAGTCACTGCCGAACTGATCACTCGCTGACATTGGTACGTACGTACATATGTATGTATGCTTGTGCTTGTTTGTAATCCTTTGTTGATTTTAAGTAAAGAAACAGTTACCCTGAAATCTTTTGTCTCGAGTTGCCTGTTCCACCACGGAAACTCTATGGGACAGACTTTCCCGAAAGGCCCTCGACGCCCGCTTGCCCAGGTGAGAAGAACCGCTAACGTTCGGCGAGAAAAGCTGGCGAGAATTTCCATTTTTATGATTAAAGTAAGTGAAACGAAAATGGGCGTTGCACACTCATTGCCGGCAGTTTTCTCGGCAGGTAAGTGGAAAGTTAGCAACATGGGCGGTCGTTACCGGAATGGACGGTACGTTCTAAAATTTAGTCCGAGGCTGCGGTTGGGCCGAGGGAGGGGGGAAAACTTTTTTAAAAATTTCATTAAAAAAAAATAAAAACATACAAAGCATTCCCAAGACAGTTTTAAACCTAATCGCTGTTTTAAAATTAAAAAAAATGTAAATAGCCGTTAACTGACCTTTCTTTGCAGAGTCCCTTACAGCTTTTACAGGCCGGGTCCCTCGGCAATCTGGATGACGGCGGTTGAGGCCAAACTTACTCCCTGGCGGTTGTTCTTGGCGTTGCATGTCGGCGGTTTGGTCCCGGCGGGCGTCTTCAGATGTGGTGATACCATGAAGAAACTTAAGTGGAAACTTTCACCGGGTGGGAAAAACAGCTGTACCGCCGAGAAACTCGGCGACACTGAAGCCAAAACTCTAGCCCTATAAACTGTTGCATGGGGCGAGGGGTAATTCTGTATGTCCTACAGATTTTGGCAGCCGAATGGGGACCCGATCGGAACCAACAGTGGATTAGACGTTGGAGGAGTTAGTCACGAAGTATGCGATACGGAAGTTACCCCCTCGGGAGGATGGGTATGGGTCATCATATGCTTGTGCTTACATGTAATCCTTTGTTGGTTTTAAGTACAGAAACAGTCACCCTGAAATCTTTGTCTCGAGTAGTCTGTTCAACCATGGGTCAGAACTCTCTCAACTGTTGGACGGGGCGAGGAGTAATTCCGCACATCCTACACCATGCACCAAAATAAATAAATGAACATTGGCCATAAGACTAATAAATATATACTACACTATAATGTACAATAATAAATCCCGTCAGGAATTTGGGAGAAACTTCTTTACTCAGAGAGTGGTTGGAGTGTGGAACTCGCGACCACAGCGAGTGGGTCGGGCGATAGCACAGATGCCTTTCAGGGAAAACTAGATGGAGTTCAGAAGAATGAGAGGGTATCGCATAGAAAAGTTTAACATTCTGACGGGTTTAGACAGGTTAGATGCAGGAAGAATGTTCCCAATGTTGGGGAAGTCCAGAACCAGGGGCCACAGTCTAAGGATAAGGGGTAAGCCATTTAGGACCGAGATGAGGAGAAACTTCTTCACCCAGAGAGTGGTGAACCTGTGGAATTCTCTACCACAGAAAGTTGTTGAGGCCAATTCACTAAATATATTCAAAAAGGAGTTAGATGTAGTCCTTACTACTAGGGGGATCAACGGGTATGGCGAGAAAGCAGGAAGGGGGTACTGAAGTTGCATGTTCAGCCATGAACTCATTGAATGGCGGTGCAGGCTCGAAGGGCCGAATGGCCTACTCCACCTATTTTCTATGTTTCTAGTACATGAGGCAGAAGGAATGAAAGTAAATATCGGTAGGGTGAGATGAAGTAAAAAGAGTGGGGGAAGGCTGGTGTGGAACATAAACCCTGGCATTAGATCAGTTGGGCCGAATGGTCTGTTTCCGTGCTGTAAATTCTACTGACCTCCCTGCCCCACCGGTTCATTTGAAACATATCTTAAACCTCCTTTAATTCATACATGCATTCCAAGCATTAGTTATACCAAACAGCCCTGAAAACACACTTATGTCCATCACCCTCATCTTATAAACACATCTCCAGAGGCACAAATGTTTGCCAATTGCTACAGGATTCAATTCATTTCCTTTGAAGACAGCTAACTCAGTGTATGAATTAGGATGAGGCAATGAGCCCCTTACACTGCTGACCTTTGCAGTAAATGAGAACCCAGATGAAAGCATATTTGTCTCAACTTAACCGTTGACATGTTTGTGGCATGTTCGTGATGCATTATACCAGGTAATGCACTATGCTGACGACTTCTGCTAATTTGTACCTGCACCTGTGCCTTTTAAGACTACAAAGTGTAATTGCTACAACAACAAGAAGGACAACAACTTGCACTTATATCGTACCTTTAACATAGTAAAAAGTCCCAAGGCGCTTCATAGGAGCGTTATCATAGAGGTTTAGGGCACAGAAGGAGGCCATTCGGCCCATCGAGTCTGTACCGGCTCTTTCGAAGTGCGATCCAGTCAGTCCCCCTCCCCCGCTCTTTCCCCATTTCCCTGCTATTTTTTCTCCTTCAAGTATTCAATTCCCTTTTGAAGGCTACTATTGAATCTGTATCCATCACCCTATCAGGCAGTGCATTCCAAATCCTAATCACACGTCGCATAAAAAAAGTTTCTCTTCATGTCGCCTCTTGCTTCTTTTGCAACCACCTTAAATCTGTGCCCTCTGGCTATTGACCCTTCAACCATTGGAAACAATTTCTCTCTATCTACTCTTGTCTAGACCCCTCATGATCTTGAACAGCTCTATTAAATCTCCTCTCAATCTTTGCTCCAAGGAGAACAACCCCAGCTTCTCCCAGTCTATTCACGTAACTCTAATCCCTCATCCCTGGAACCATTCCTGTAAATCTTTTCAGTACTGTCTCCAAAACCTCGGCTGAGTCAACGTTAGTGGGTTTAAGCCCCATTTCAGGAATAGAAACTGAGAAGGTGTTGTCTTGTTGAAGGTGCTGACCTTAGGCTGAAATGCTAAACCGAGACTTCACCTGCCTGTTCAGGGCAGATCTTATGGCAATATTCAAAGAACACTTGAGTTCTCTTGGTGTCAAGGTCATCCATGTCGCTGTTGCCTGTCGGTCCTGGATGTGTGCAAAATGGATGCTCTGATTGCGATTGCTTACATAAGTGACTGTAATTAATGAAGCTTTGGATCTTTCTTATGCCACCACAGAGCTAGGTTTCAATATCAAATCAGCAAAAAAAAATCACCTATATTACAAAAATGTACATTTTCCAGATCTGTGTTATATATCTTAAAGCACACGAATTAGGTTAGGGTCCTGCTTTTATTAATTGGTTCTCAGGAAAGTACATTTACTTTTTCTGAAGTTATTGTAGATATAGCTTTCCATTCAGAAGTATATTTATGAAGCTGTCGTACGTATTTATTTAATTGTTCACGGGATGTGGGCATCGTTGGCAAGGTCAGCATTTATTGCCCATCCCTAATTGCCCCTTGAGAAGGTGGTGGTGTGTCGCCTTATACAACTGAGTGTCTCGCTAGACCATTTCAGAGGGCAGTTAAGAGTCAACCACATTGCTGTGGGTCTGGAGTCACATATCGGCAGATTTCCTTCCTTGAAGGACATTAGTTAACCAGATGGGTTTTTACGATAATCCAGTAGTTTTATGGTCACCATTATTGAGACTAGCTTTCTATAACAGATTTATTTAATTAACTAAATTTAAATTCCCCAGCTGCTATGGTGGGATTTGAACACATGACCACAGATCATTATTCCAGGCCTCTGGCTCATTAGTCCAGTAACATAACCACTATGCTACCATACCGCGTACATGTATGTTTACGTACACACATACTTCTTAATGCTATTGTATGTTCTTATATTTTTAACCAATTAAGGGTTATGGGGAGCGGGCGGGTAAATGGAGCTGAATCCACGGCCAGATCAGCCATGATCTTGTTGAGTGGCGGAGCAGGCTCGAGGGGCTAGATGGCCTACTCCTGTTCCTAATTCTTATGTTCTTATGTTCTAATACAGGTACATTCACATCTACTTAGTATGAGGCATTTAGATATACATTCACAGATTTACAGCAATGTACATTCCTTTACAAAGTGTACAAAGTCGCTGCTTATGCTGATTACACAGTACCTGTGGGATGAATGTATTGCCGCATCTGGGCTACCTGAACCCAGCAAGCAAACCCCAGGTGGGCAGAGGAAACGTTACAAGGACACCCTCAAAGTCTCCCTGATAAAATGCAACATTCCCACCGGCACCTGGGAATCCCTGGCCAAAGACCGCCCTAAGTGGGGGAAAAGCATCCGGGAGGGCACTGAGCACCTCGAGTCTCGTCGCCGAGAGCATGCAGAAAACAAGCGCCGACAGCGGAAGGAGCATGCGGCAAACCAGACTCCCCACCCACCCTTTCCTTCAACCACTGTCTGTCCCACCTGTGACAGAGACTGTAATTCCCGTATTGGACTGTTCAGTCACCTGAGAACTCACTTTTAGAATGGAAGCAAGTCTTCTTTGATTTCAAGAGACTGCCCATGATGATGATATGACCCTGACTCGGCACGCTTTAGGTCGAGGGCCCAAGGCAGCATGTTTTGCCCTGGGTTCTGGGGTTTAGTTCGACTTGGGGATGGAGCGGAGTAGTCCTGCTCATTAGTGGTTACATTGATTGGGGTATGTGCACCTCATGACCAGTGGGAAATATTTTGCCTCGTGATGTGTGTGTGTGTATTATACATATATATAAAGTTTTAATATATGTGTATATGTAAGATGATAAAACCTTATGACTGAATGCACTTCCTGTCTATACCATTTGACTTCCTGTATGTTTTTGTGTCAACTTTAAATTATATATTTCCATGTCCACGTTTATAATGGAATGTAAATCCAGCACACTGCACAATATGGCCACTGGGCTCCCAGAGTATTCTCAAAATTCTCTCTGAAAAGTTTTTCATTTGCCATTTTTCCTCGGTAACTTAAAATAACTAATCCAAAATAATGGCTGAGGGAAACTCAATTCAGAAAATGACATATTGTAATGTATTTGCTTCATGGGTACTTTGCTTAAGAATTCAGAGCAACACATTGCTATTAAGAACTAGTTGGTTTATTAGCAAAGGTTAAACAATCACATGACACATTACCAGTTCATCCACCAGGCTCCCAATCACCTGCCTCATCGTGGATCCCCTGAACCCAACTGGTTGGGGTTTTATTGAGTCTTGTGAACATCATGTGACTGGCTAAGCCACTCCCAACTGAACAGCTCCTCAATTATTTTAAAGTAACGTTAATACAACTGCCCTCTTATTAAAGGGGCACTAGAACCGACAAATTAACAAATAAAACTTTTTGAGCTACAGTCAAATTAAAATTTGTTTCAGCTCTACAAACCTGTGAGCATACTCACAGGTGCATACATTACACATATTTTATTAACATGATTAAATTTAACTCTTGATTTTTTAAAATGTCTTATCTTGAAGGCCTGAACGTCTCCAAAAGCTGGGGCAAGAGTGCCAGTATCCATTGCCTTGCACTTCGCAAAATCCGTTCTGCCCTGACAATCAACTATAAAATTGGCCTTTAAACCTGCTTTAAGGATGAAAAGAATACAGGAAACAAGTCAAGCTTGAAATTGATCTCTTTAAAAAAGGCACAACAATTTGTGACTCTGAAGAGTACTCATGGTTGTATTAAAGCGGCCAAGAGGGGTAACCCTAATACTAAAATAATCATTTAAAAGGCAAACATTCAGAAAGGAAGGGAAAGGAGGGAGGGAGGGAATGAAGGAAGGAAGACATATCGCACCTTTCATGACCACCAGACGTCTCAAAGCGTCAATGAAGTACTTCTGGAGTGTAGTCACTGATGTAATGTGGGAAACGCGGCAGCCAATTTGCGCACAGCAAGCTCCCACAAACAGCAATGTGAAAATGACCAAATAATCTGTTTTAGTGATGTTGCTTGAGGAATAAATATTGGCCCCAGGACACCAGGGATAACTCCCCTGCTCTTCAAAGCAGTGCCATGGGATCTTTTATGTCCACCTGAGAGAGCAAACGGGGCCTCGGTTTAACATCTCATCTGAAAGACGGCACCTCCGACAGTGCAGCACTCCATCAACACTGCACTGGGAGTGTCAGCTTAGATTTATGTGCTCAAGTTCCTGGAGTGGGACTTGAACCCACAACTTTCTGACTCAGAGGTGAGAGTGCTGCCCACTGAGCCACAGTTCAGTGGGACAATACACAATGAGTCCAAAACGTGAAGCGAAAGGAGAAGAACTGTAATAAAAAAATGAATATTAATATAAAATGGATGTTTACTGAGTTTTGCTGGCACAGATTTTCTTTTCCTGATGCAGCTCTGTTCCGGTAGTGTCTATCTCTTTTCAACCCCCGCCTTCCCCTCTTTTGTCTCTCGAAGTGTTTTCCTTGTACTGGAGACAATATTTTCCGTTAGCAAACAACCGGAAAAACTCTGTAACTGCACACGCGCAACTGCTTCATCTTCTCTGGCAGCAGTCGCTTTGGAACACCACTGGGCCCTGGGTAGACCCTACTTTGAAATATCTTAACAACTCACGGCAGCCTAATGTCAAATGGGACTGCAGTATTTTGCTTGAATTTTCTTTTCACATTTTAACACGGCGGAGCGGTAGCTGGACCAGTAATCCAGAGGCCTGGGCTCATGATCCGGAGACACGAGCTCAAATCCCACCACGGCAGCTGGGGAATTTAAATTCAGTTATTTAAATAAATCTGGAATAACAAGCTAGTATCTGTAATGGTGAGCATGAAAAGTGAGCATGACTGGCATAGAAACCATCTGGTTCACTCATGACCGGTTGGGAAGGAAACATAGAAAATAGGTGCAGGAGTAGCCATTCGGCCCTTCGAGCCTTCACCATCCTTCAATATGATCATGGCTGATCATGCATTTCAGTACTCCATTCCTGCTTTCTCTCCATACCCCTTGATCCCTTTAGCCGTGAGGGCCACATGTAACTCCCTTTTGAATATATCTAACGAACTGGCCCCAACAACTTTCTGCGGTAGAGAATTCCACATGCCCACAACTCTCTGGGTGAAGAAGTTTCTCCTCATCTCGGTCCTAAATGGCTTACCCCTTATCCTTAGACTGTGACCCCTGATTCAGGACTTCCCCAACATTGGGAACCTTCTTCCTGCATCTAACCTGTCTAAACCCATCAGAATTTTATATGTTTCTATGAGATCCCCTCTCATTCTTCCAAATTCCTTTGAATACAAGCCTAGTCGCCCTTACCCGGTTTGGCCTATGTCTGACTCCAGACCCACAGCAATGTGCTTGACTATTAATTACCCTCTGAAATGGCCCAGCGAAGCACTCAGTTGTGTCGGGATGTGCAATAAATGCTGGGCTTGCCAGTGACAGCCACATCCTGTGAATAAATTTTAAAAGCAATGCAGCTTCCTCCTTGTTACGTGTTTTCGTTTAAGAATGAAAGTTTCAATTATTGACTTAAACATTCCTAAAATATAACGATAAATAAACCGAACGGTTTGGAACATTGAGCTATTTGAAGTCTCTGCTGATGAACGATCACTGTGTTCAGATATTCCATTTCCTGTATACAGGCCCACTGGCCCACTTTATATACATTTTATAAATAAACAAAATGTGCTTGTCCCAGAGAAAGGCTGCTTTAAAAATTGGATTTGAATTTTTTCAACAGAAATAAATTGAGCTCCTGGGAGATTGGTATGCTTCATTATTGCAGCAAATTACAGGGATGCTTTATGGTGCTGGTGTGGGGTGGTGCCAACCTGGTGCATCATGTGGCAGACAGGGTGTACAGCATCAACTGAAGTAAATGCGGCCATGATGAGGCCATCTCTAGCCTCCCGGGCAGCAGTGTGGTCAGGTGCTGATGCCCTGTGTCCTGTGCAGCATCAGGTGATTGTGGAGAAGGTTGGTGTTGTTGTTGTTGCTGCTGGTGTATCTGATGATGCTGGTGTTGGGGCTGATCACGCTGGAATTCTGAGGGCCAAGGTGAGATTTTTTTCAATGGCACCGATGCTGATGGAATAGATGACAGGTGAGGTTGAGATGACAGAAGCGATCTGTCAATGGTGAGAGAGGTTGTTCCAAGGAAGTAACAGTGGATAGAGAGTTTACTCCAAACACTTCCAACTTGCATAAAGCTCAAGTGTGTCTTCCAAATCCTGAAGTCTCCAGCTTCTGAGATTGGAAAGTGAACAGCTGTGAAATGGTAGCTTTTATGGTACATCAGTCATTGAAGGTTGGCATGCAGGTACAGCAGGCAAGCAAATGGCATGTTGGTTATCATAGCGAGGGGATTTGAGTACAGGGGCAGGGAGGTGTTGCTACAGTTGTACAGGGCCTTGGTGAGGCCACACCTGGAGTATTGTGTACAGTTTTGGTCTCCTAACTTGAGGAAGGACATTCTTGCTATTGAGGGAGTGCAGCGAAGGTTCACCAGACTGATTCCCGGGATGGTGGGACTGACCTAGCAAGAAAGACTGGATCATCTGGGCTTGTATTCACTGGAGTTCAGAAGAATGAGAGGGGACCTCATAGAAACGTTTAAAATTCTGACGGGTTTACTCCGGTTAGATGCAGGAAGAATGTTCCCAATGTTGGGGAAGTCCAGAACCAGAGGTCACAGTCTAAGGATAAGGGGTAAGCCATTTAGGACCGAGATGAGGAGAAACTTCTTCACCCAGAGAGTGGTGAACCTGTGGAATTCTCTACCACAGAAAGTTGTTGAGGCCAATTCACTAAATATATTCAAAAGGGAATTAGATGAAGTCCTTACTACTAGGGGGATCAAGGGGTATGGCGAGAAAGCAGGAAGGGGGTACTGAAGTTGCATGTTCAGCCATGAACTCATTGAATGGTGGTGCAGGCTAGAAGGGCCGAATGGCCTACTCCTGCACCTATTTTCTATGTTTCTATGTCCATGTTTCTATGTTTCTCTACCACATCTGCAGCTGTCAACTATTCAGAAGAATGTATACTCATTGAAAACCCGACCAACTGACCTGACGTGATCCCCGAGTGCTGGGAACCTTGTCAAAAAGCTGGAAAAATGGTAAGTAGAGGGTAAAATGGTTTTTAATTGGCTTTTAACTACCTCTTAATGACGTACATTGCCTCCCCCGCTGCTTGGTGTCGGGTCTGTTACGCGCTGACAGATCTGACATCTGGGAGGCTAGAGTGGAGGTGAGTTAACAGCGGGCTCCTCAGTGCCAGTAAAATTCCAGCCCATGTGCTCAAAACCCGCCATGGCTGTTTGAGAATTTAAATTCAGCTTTTATTTTTTTTTAAGTTCTGGTCTCAGTAAAAGTGACCATGAAGCTGTTGGATTGTCGTAAAAACCTGACTGATTCACAGTTGTCCTTGTTAGGGAAGGAAACGTGCCATCCTTACCCGGTCTAGCCTGTAAGAGGGCTAGAAATTGAGGTGGAGGCTTCCTAAAGCGCTGATGTCGAGCGATCGCTAAATTTAGTGCCGGAAAAGTTTTAGCGACGGAAAACCACAAAATTCAGTGCGTGCGCCCTGAGAGTGGAGTGGAGTGGAGCGCTGAGGGAGGCGTCCCACAATTCTCTTGGGGCGCTAGGCTGGGTGCGTAACTGAACATCCCGTGCTGAAGCGCCGGTCTCGTAGCGCCCTAAAGGAGGCCTCCCTGCAACAAAAAGAATCGGAACAAAAAACACAAAAAACATTCTCGATACAGTACTCCCCCTCCAAATAAAGTTAACTTGCAAAAAAAAAATATCAATCACACTCTCCTCGTGCAGTCATTCCTTCCCTTAGCTCCCCGGGACAACTCTGCACGCCAGCTTTCTCTGGCAGGGTCACTAGGGGGCGCTACAGGTGCAGCGCAAAACAAATTTTGTGTCCGTGTTGATACCGGCGGGGGGTGTGGGGGTGTGGGGGTGTTGCACAGCGGTGCTACGATAGCGCAGGAGGCTGACTCAATTTTTGCTGCTCGGATGCCGACATCCCAGCGTTTGAAGATGCGGAAAAAAAATCTCACTGAAAATGTCAATGACCTACGCCCACACTTCCCCGCCGCTGCCATAAATAACTAGAAGTTAAATAAATTACACTTCTCCACTTACCTCGCTCTCCGGGATCGCCGATGTACCGACTGCTTTCTCTGCCGGACTGAGCGCCGGGCGCTACGGGGGGGGGGGGGGGGGGGGGGAGTTGCACACTTGGTGACATCACCCAGTGGGCGGAGCCAGCCAGCGCAGCAGCGCAAACTGTCGGCGCCGCCGCTAAAGCTACACTGAAGTTTGGGCGGGAGATGCTTACCGCCCCGTTAGTACCCCTCTGGGGCGCTAAATGGTGGCGCTCACCCACCGAATTTCTGACCCCCTAAAAGACTGGTCGCAGGTCTACTTTAAGCCCTTCTCCCTGCAATAGATACCGATTAAACGAAACTAGTCATTTTTTTTTAAACAAAGAATGGAAACTTTTATTTTATTTGTTATTTCCATATTGTTTTGAAGATTAAAACTGGCGTGCGTGGGCAGACAGCCGCCGGAACTCATTTACTGCTGGATTCGACGGATGGACTGGATCTGGAAGGTCTGGGCGTGGGAGCCCCACTCTCTCCAGTGCTTGTACTCCCCGCCGTGACGGTCGCACTCCATGATGAACTGGTAGCCACGGTAACCGGGATACTGGTAGCAGACCCACCTGGGGGAAGGGGGTGGGGGGGGGGAGAGGAGAAGCAAAATTGTTACCGGCGGCTAAATACGTTTCACCACTGCATACCATTGTCCCAGTAGATTCGCTTCAATGTTAATTATACGGACGGGGCACTACCTGAACCAATGTCTGACGCCTGATATATTTGCACTTTTTATGTTTGCGCCTCTTCAGACTCTCACAGCCAGGCTGCACGGCATTTCAATCTCTTTAGGGCTTGAGAGGATAGTTAGGAGTTAGATGAAGTCCTTACTGCTAGGGGGAATCAAGGGGTATGGCGAGAAAGCAGGAATGGGGTACTGAAGTTGCATGTTCAGCCATGAACTCATTGAATGGCGGTGCAGGCTAGAAGGGCCGAATGGCCTACTCCTGCACCTATTTTCTATGTTTCTATGTTTAATGTGTTAACCCACTGCTCTATCCAGTGCTCGGATTTGCATCATAGTAATACAATAAATTCCATTTAATATTCATAATTTTGGGTTGAAAATGATCACTACACTTAAATCATGGCGGGGTTCAAATGGTTGATGTCATATTAAGTTTGCCACTTGTATTTTTCTTAGGCCTATTAAGTACATAAGAACTTAAGAATTAGGAGCAGAAGTAGGCCATTCGGCCCCTCGAGCCTGCTCCGCCATTCAATGAGGTCATGGCTGATCTTCGACCTCAACTCCACTTTCCTGCACTGAACCCATATCCCTTGATTCTCTTAGTATCCAAAAATCTAGCGACCTCTGTCTTAAATATACTCGGCGACTGAACAGCTCTCTGGGGCAGAGAATTCCAAAGATTCACCACCCTCAGAGTAAAGAAATTCCTCCTTATCTCGGTCCTAAATGGCCGACCCCTTATTCTGAGACTGTGACCCCTGGTTCTAGACTCTCCAACCTGGGGGAAACATCCTTCCAGCATCTACCCTCTCAAGCCCTGTAAGAATTTTATACGTTTTATATGTTTCAATGACATAAGTAAAGGATGAGTGTCCTGGGGAATGGGAAAAGCAACCTTCTTATTTCAGGCACACCCGGCTCAGACACAACACAAACAGGTTAAATGTCTTACTTTGGAAAGTGCCTGCTATGTCCCAGCGTGACATTTCTATTTACCACACCAGCCCTCCTTGTGGCTTTCCTGAGCGAGGTTGCCGATTATTGCCAAATCCAGGGCAGTTTGCGGTGTGCATATGTGCCCACAAGCAAACTAGTTTGAAGGTGCCCACACTCCCTTTAGATTGAATCCTTATACCCAGCAGAAGGGAGGTTTGCATGCCCTCAGTCTGGGCTGTATTCCAACTGTAGCAATGACAGGACCCAACAGATTATCGTGTTGTGGGATGCACTTGATTGGATATATATCTAAAAAGGAAAACATTTGTAGGGCCATGGTGAAAGAGCAGGGGGGAGTGGGACTAAGTGGCCAGCTCTTTCAAAGAGCCGGCACAGGCACGATGGGCCGAATGGCCTCCTGCTGTGCTGTATGATGATATGATTCTACGATGTGGAATTCAGAACATCTCGACTTGAGCAGTAGACAGGGTAATAGAGATGCAGACTTAAGGGACTTAAAGTTATAATTGGATACTGGACTGGCAGAGCTAGCATACTAGAGGGATGTGCTTTGCGGGGCCAAATTATAGAATGTCATTGTTGGGAGCACTTACGCGCCAGAGTGGATACGGAAGGAACCGACTTCATTGTTGCACCAGCCCATGGCCTGTAGAGATGGGTAGTCATCGCTCAGTTCTCCCTTCCTGCCCAGGAAATTCTCCCTCTCAAACATGGTCATCCTACATTCACGGTGGTTCTGCAGAAAGGAGACATCAATCAAACTATTCGGATAACTCATTTCTGTCATGTACATTCAACAGTAATTTATATTTATATAGCGCCTTTAACGCAGTAAAACCATCCTAAGGCGCTTCACAATAAATTGTAGAAGACAAAAAAAAATTTGACACTGAGCCAGATAAGAAGAAATTAGCGCAGGTGACCAAAAACTTGGTCAAAGAGGTAGGTCTTAAGGAGCGTCTTGAAGGAGGAAAGAGAGGTAGAGAGGCTGAGAGGTTTAGGCAGGGAGTTCCAGAGTTTGGGGCCCAGGCAACAGAAGGCACGGCCACTAATGGTTGAGCGATTATAATCAGGGATGCTCAGGAGGACAGAATTAGAGGAGCGCGGACATCTCAGGGGGCTGTGAGGCTGAAGGAGATTACAGAGATAGGGAGGGGCGAGGCCATGGAGGGATTTGTAAACAATTCATTCCAGAAAATTTTTTTTTCCATCTGCATACATCTCAAGATGCACCATGGCAAGCAGAATTGAAAAAGGAAGTGCTCCAAATGTTAATTATCCAACACTGTTCGAGCTGTCAATTCATTCTGGGTATGGCTGGCCACCCTCCATTGCCTCAGTACTGCCCAGTGTGGATATATGGGCCTTGATACTGAAATCTAGATTTTTGAATTGTAACGATGATAGTACTCCACGTAAAATGAATGGGCTGCCATTGGAAAACCTCGGCCAGCGTGTCGGCGAGGCTATTTGGCCATGGGGGTGTTACTGTTTAGCTTTATCCCGCCCTTGCCCAACATTTGCACACACACAATTTGCCTGATTGGATCGTGACCAGAAGTGGGAATCCTGGCTGCGTTATCTCCTCCCCAGGCGCACAGAATGCAATTATAACACTCCTTCCAACACCCCAACTGACAACTTCTAACGCACCAGAGACTGGGGATTGCACCTGTGAGCTGCCTGGCCTATGTGCTGATGTTCTGAAGTGAGCCATGAATATAATAACTGATGCATTGGGTGTGTTGCCGGCAAGCATATTGTCACTTTGCCTGTCAATGCTCAGGACCTCTGGGTTATACCAGGCAAAGAGTAGTTGCGGCTGACGCACTTGCCTCGATTTAAAAATTCTTATCCGTGTTTTCAAATCTCCCCTCCCTATCTCTGTAATCTCCTCCAGCCCCACAACCCCCCGAGATCTCTGCGCTCCTCTGATTTTGGCCTCTTGTGTGCACAGCCCAATTTTCATCGCTCCACCATTGCTGGCCGTGCCTTCAGCTGCCGAGGCCCTGAGCTCTGGAAATCCCCCCCCCTAAACCTCTCCGCCTCTCCGTCTCTCCCCTGGTTAAGATGCTCCTTAAAACTTACTTCTTTCACCAGGCTTTTGGTCACCTGTCCTGCTATCTCCTTCCGTTGCTCGGTGTCAAATTTAGTTTGATAACGCTCCTGTGGACATTTTTCTACGTTATAGGCGCTGTTTAAATGCAAGTTGTTGTTGTAGGATAAGGGTGGAGCCAGAGCCCGAGTGTGAATGGCAGTCAAGAAGGGTATTTAAACTGCAGTGTTCTCACTAAGAATCCAGGGCCCTAGAATGGTGCATTCTGACGCTGCCCTCTTATCACCCATCTCTCAAAACCATTAATGCCCGTTTATCGTTACTGGAGTAGTATTAGGCAGTCCCTTGTATCGAGGACGACTTGCTTCCACACCAAAAAGGGATGAGTTCACAGGTGCTTCAATGAGGGAACTGACATTCCAGGTCCCGAAATACATACTGAAGGGTGCGTGGATTCTTGTAACGTGGGGTGGCCGTTGCACACCAGCCACCACACGGGAATGACAGAGCCAGGTCTTGGTCCAACGGCAAGGGGATCCAAGATGACTGGAGACCAGGCTCTGTTGCATTGGCCTAGTCATCATCATAGGCAGTCCCTCAAAGCGAGGATGACTTGCTTCCACGCCAAAAAGGAATGAGTTGACAGTGTTTCAATGAAGGACCTAATGTTCCAGATCCCGAACTACATCCTGAAGGGTGGAAGATGCCTGTGGGTGGATTTTTTTAACGTGGGGTGGCCGTTGCACACCAGCCACCACACGGGCTCGACAGAGCTAGGTCTTGGTCCAGTGGCAAGGGTTAACCAGGACGACTGGAGACCAAGCTCTGCTGCACGGACCTAGTGCGCACACATGCTCCTACTGTCCATAGATCGCAGTGTGGGCTGGCCTGTGCTGCCCCTGGGCCCCTCGCCTCTTCTGGGCCCCGAACCCTCACCATCCTGGTCCGCGATCACGACGCTCCTGGGCCCCGATCTCTCACCACTCCTCCACCCAGATCAAAATGGAGCAGTCAGTAACAGGACATCAATCAATCTCCTTTTATCATGGAGACATCAAATATCGACACTGTATGGTTAAGCCAACAACATTACAATTTGAGAGCAAATGAACCTGGCAGATATGAGGTAGGTTTGAACTGAACCAATCCTGTTCCTGGAGACCACACCAAATTACTATTGAAAGAATATCCTCCTTTCATTTAAAACCAAAGGCAGAGCTCCAAGTGTTTGTTTGAATTGACTCTGCTCAATCTTTCCAGACCCAGCACCAATGCAAAACCCACAAGGACGAGCCACTTCATATTTCATCCCTAGTTCTCGTCGTATAATGTGTGGACAGTTCCGGTGCTCCACCACTTACCAATAACTCCATAGTTACTGAGCTTACTTAATCCTCAATGCTAATGTGCACTGGTCAACCCTTTCCAGCACGTCATGATGTGGCATTGGTATGTTGACGGAATTGAAAGAAAACGTCATTTTCATCTAAGTGAAAATGTGCAAAGTTGTAATTTTATGACTGAGGAACATAAGTGAATGACACCATGCATCAACCAAGGGTAAGAGAGAAGATGAGGTAAATCGAAGGTCGGTGACATCAAGTTTGGATCACATGGCTCCGGTTGGGGTGGAGTGTAGAATGTTTCAGTATAAGGAGTGTCGCAGTTGTGTGGGGCGGACTGGTTGGGCTGGGTGCTCTTTACCTTTCCGCCATTGTTCATTGTTCATAGATTTATATGTAACCTTCAGGGCTGCTGACCGAGGGCCGTGCGGCTCTTTGTCGGCCGGCGCGGACACGATGGGCCGAAATGGCCTCCTTCCGCGCTGTAAATTTCTATGTTTCTATAATACTCTGTTGGAGGAAGGGAAGACTGAGGGAGATAGGGAGTTCTACCATTTAGAGGTGCTGGGAAGGAATGAGTTCGAGTAGGACATTGTGCCATGAGTCTTAATTTTAACACAGTGAGAATCCAGGCAGGAGGAACAGGGTGTAGAACAGTATCATTGGAGGAACAAGAAAGAAATGTTCAAAGGTGCACTGACCATAATAGTACGGATAAAGAGCTAGTACGTATGGCATTCTAGCCTTTGTGTTCAAATAATAAAGGGGAGAAATTCGGTTGGATAGAGGCGCTAAAGGGTTTGCAGCCCTGAGCGCTGGCATTAGTGCCGCTCGGCAAATTCAGTGTGCCTGTACCGGCGGCGTAGAGGAGACATGGAAGCAACATTTGTTTTGCGCGGCACCCGTAGCGCCCCCTAGTGACACCAGAGCTGTCCCGGGGCACTATGGGAAGGAATGACTGCATGAGTGTGATTGCTATTTTTTATTTTTGCGATTTAACTTTATTTGGGGTCAGTAATGTATTGGGGATTTTTTTTGTTGTTTGGTTCCGATTTTTTTTTTGTTGCTGGGAGGCCTCTCTCAGGGCGCTACGAAGCCGGCTCTTTAGCACGGGATATTCGGTCGCTCACCCGGCCTAGCGCCCCGAGAGAAGTGTGGGACGCCTCCCTCAGCACTCCACTCTCAGGGCACAGCCCTGAATTTTGCTATTCCCGTCGCTAGAAAACCTTCCGGTGCTAAATTTAGCAACCGCCCGACATTAGCGCCTTAGGAGCCCTCCAAACAAATTTCTCGCCTTAATTGTTTAACCTCTGCTTTATAACCTTGCCTGATCCCCCAACTGTATTATTCACTCCTACTTATGCTTTCTTCTCTATAATGGAAAGATTTCCCCAGTGCTTACATTGTATTACATGGAAGTACATAAATTGTACGGCACAGAAACAGGCCATTCTGCCCAACTAGTCCACCCCTGTTCACCTCACCCTATTAGCATAACCTTCTATTCCTTTCTCCCTCAAGTGTTTATCTAGCTTCCCCTTAAAGGCATCTGTGCTATTCACCTCAACTGCTCCTTGTGGTAGCGAGTTCCACACTCTCTAGGCAAAGAAGTTTCTCCTGAATTCTGAATTGCGGACTTGTGCCCACAATTGCTCAAGAAGCGGGCGATTTGAAATACTTACAGCACAGGAAATTGGTCGGAAGGAGGTCAGCCTCTCTATGTGGTAGGAATTGCTGCCACTCCAGCTCTCCCATCGTGGGTACTCCCCTCTCTCCAGGACAAACTGCTGCCCCTGGTAGGCTGAGTGCTCATAACCCATCCAGCTACAGAGAAAACACAAGAAGGTCAATAAAGGTTCCGAGTAAGTCACTGATGCACCGCATTTCGGAGACCCGTTCCAATCAGGTTTGATGGCCCTCGGTGGGACAGTGTTTGGCTCAGACAAGAAGAACTGCTCCAGTGTGGGGAATGGAGGGAGTCAGAGTGGGCCGAGTTAACCAGTTCAATGTGGCTGATGTCCAGAATGTGGGATAGCCATCTCCGCTTTCGAGGTGACACCTCCACTCTGTACAACAAAACCAGAACTTTCCTTTCCTGCTTTCTTCTGAGATCCAAATACTCTGTTCTACACTGTCCTCCTTCATCACTGCAAGCTTATTCTGGCTCCGTTGGTCGCACTCTTGCCAGAGGTTGTGACGGCCAAATGCTCCTCCAGGACTTGAGCTGGTCATCTAGTCTGGCCTTGCAGTGTGGCGCTGAGGGAGCGATGCATTGGATGAGACATTGAGTTGAATTCCTGTCTGCCTGTTCCAGTGGTTCGGGTGGACATTAAAATCCCCGTGACACGATGTGAAGGCGAGCAGGGAATTCTCCTGGTTAACACTCCTCCCTCAGCCAATACCACCAAAAGCAGATTAACTGGTCGTCCTTTTCATTGCTGTTTTGTTTATTACTTCCTGGGATGTGGGCATCGCTGGCAAGGCCAGCATTTATTGCCCATCCCTAATTGCCCTTGAGAAGGTGGTGGTGAACCAACATATACAATTAGGCCATTTCAGAGGGGCAGTTAAGAAACAATCACATTGCTGTGGGTCTGGAGTGACATATAGGCCAGACCGGTTAAGGGTGGCAGATTTCCTTCCCTGAAGGACATTAGTGAACCCGATGGGTTTTTATGATAAATCCGGTAGTTTCATGATCCCCATTACAGACACAAGCTTTCTATTCCAGATTTTTAAATTTATTAACTGAGTTTAAATTCCCCAGCTGCCGTGGTGGGATTTGAACTCATGTCCCCAGATTATTAGTCCAGGCCTCTGGATCACTAGTCCTGTGACAGTACCACTAAGCTAGCGTAACCGTTTGTGGAATGTAACTGCGTGCAAAATGGTCGCTGTACTTGTCGACATAGCGACAATCACTGCACTTTAATGTAATTAATTGTATGCCAATAATTTTTCTTTTCACTGTTGTCATTAAGCCTATTGCACACCCTACTACATACAAATCATTATCCCAGGACCTCAAGATGGTGGAACCCCTCAGCAACCTCACTTTCTCCTTCTTCTTGCACGCTAGAGGCTTTTTACAACAAACTTAGTGGCAGCAAACTATTTGATTAATTGCTTTAGTGTCCTACTACTTTCAACTATGTTGGCGCTCTACACTATGAGCCTTGATTATTAGGATTCACAATTTTTTTCCCCCGCAGGTGTACTCATCAGGCCACAGTTACGCACCTTCCCTACAGTAAAATAGGGAACTGATACACTTATTCGGGGCAGAACAGTGAAATTGCAGCCAGGTTTAACAGGCCGATGAGAGCAGCTCTGATTTCAGCAACATCGCTGTTAAGTTGCGAAGTGGAGATGTTGGAATCACTGAGAGTCATCTACAGAGCCGGCTATCCTTGACACCTCCAGACCAGGGCCTATTGTTGAAACAGCAACGCAGAACCTGTCTCCTGCTAGCTTCCATTTTATTCTGGCTACCGATACAGGCTAGCAGTTTCTTAATTCTTGGCCTTTATCAATCTTCCCCAGCCATTGGGGGGCCAACTCCATCACCCAGAAAATAAAGTTGTGAATCACAGCTGTCAAACACAATCGTTGTGCACCTTGTTTTTGCTGTTCTCAAGGATGTGGGTGACGCAAGTAAGATCGCAACACAGGAGAAGGTGATGGTCCTTGAACCACTGCAGTCCCCATGGTGATGGTGTTCCTACTGTGGTGTTACATCATCATCATAGGCGGTCCCTCGAAGTGAGGATGACTTGCTTCCACGCCAAAAACAGATAAGTTCACAGGTGTTTCAATGACGGACCTAATATTCCAGGTCCCGAACCACATGTTGAAGGGTGGAAGATGCCCGTGTGTTGATTTTTTTTTAACGTGCGGTGGCAAGGAATATAAGTTTCAACACAGCAAATCACATGTTTTGATGAATTTGAAAGTTCTCACTCACCAATGTAGGTTCAATCCAAGATCCAGTCGGGATTTCAGTGGTAGTGGGGTTCTGAAAACAGACTCCCGTGTCTAATTCTTAAGAGTTCAATATTGGATATATGGATTTAAAGCAGAGAAAAGGGTGTTCCAATAATGACCAACCTACAACTCTCTTCAGCACACTTGGTACATATGATGGAGCAGTTGCAAGGAGAGCCACTGACGTCTCGTAGTGGAACACCAGTTAGCTTTCATTGCATTGACAGGGTGTCCATTTTAGACGCCTTTCTGTGGCCTCTTACTGTTATGTAAACTCGCTTGGATTAATCCAGTGCTGCTTTCCAATCTGCTAGATACTCACGCTCCACTTTCCACCTTCATAGAGCGCACGGTTTCGAATCCGAACTCCATGGAATTGTAGCATTCTGTTGTGAATTCATGCCGACGGCCCTGAAAGCACTCCTCATCCCAAACAATGATCTGCCGCAGAGCGGAAGAGGGAAGAAAAAAAGGCGGTGTTAGATCGTAAGCTGCATTACAGTTCGCTATATGCTACAATTTGTGTAGACGCAAAGCTGTTTTCACTAGACAGCGGTACAAAATGTCTGGTGTATTTTGGCTGCAAAGTCACCAAAACCCAATTGAAGGAAGTAATAAGACCCCCTTCAGGAAGTAGCCTCATTATTTCATGACGCATCACATCTGTTGCAGTCTGGTTTGAAATGAGGGTTTTTTTTTAAAAAAGATCTTTTTATTAATGTTAGCAGAGAGCCAACATACAGGCTTGTCGTAACCTAAGATTGTCAGCTGTAGCACTTTCGCCTCTGTGTCAGAGGTTGTGGGTTCAAGTCCCACTCCAGAGACTTGAGCACAAAAAGCCAAGGCTGACACTCCAGTGCAGTGCTGAGGGAGTGCTGCACTGTCGGAGGTGCCGTTTTTTCAGATGAGATGTTAAACCGAGGCCCCGACTGCTCTCTCAGGAGGATGTAAAAGATCCCATGGCATTATTTTGAAGAAGAGCAGGGGAGTTATCCCCAGTGTCCTGGGCCAATATTTATTTCTCAATCAACATACCAAAAACCAGATTATCTCATCAGTATCACTTGGTGTTTGTGGGAGCTTGCTGAGCGCAAATTGGCTGCTGCCTTTCCCACATTACAACAGTGACTGCACTCCAATAGTACTTCATTGGCTGTAAAGCACTTTGTGACGTCCGGTGGTCGTGAAAGGCGCTATATAAATCCAAGTCTTTCTTTTCTTTCTTTAAGATGCAGGTTTAAACCAATATTACATCACTTGTATTGCAGGAAAAAATAGTAACAAAAGTGCTCGTTGTATCAATGACAGATTTAGAAATTTCTGCGGGCTGTGATTTATTTTCGAAAAAGACCCACAGAGATGTCCTGGACATTTCACTGCCAGTATGAAGTGTGCTGTAATCATTTAACACTGCATTCATACTGTGTTGGACCTGTGTGAGCATGGGTGTCATTAAGGGCTGCAGACAGGAAGACCTGTTAGCAAGTCCTCCTGGCCTTTGACCTTTTCCCCGCCTTCTGCGAGTCCTATGTGACAGGGACCATACCATAGGCCTCGCACAGTGTAAAACGCAGCTTTAAAAATCTGTAAATAGAAGTAAAATGTGTATTCCAAATGAGAATTGTTTTACTGGTATCTACATATTAGGTAGACCAACTTGAAATTAAAAAAAAATTACGGTTAAGAAAGTTGCCATGGTAACTGCAGGCCCGAAGAAAAGCTCACATTGTTGAAATCCCAACACGGCCTTCACATCGTACATCATCACATTAATGAAAGCCATCAAAAGAATTCTAAAATGGTTGTTAAAGATTTTACTATTGCTGGATGCGTGCAATAAACGCTGCAGAAAACGCACTGAGTGAAATCACATTAAGGATTGTGACATATAATTAGGTTTAGTTACTTTGAGCAATTCAATTTCGTCGCAACGTATTATTTACCTCTGACTGCCTGCTGACTGCAATTACATATCATTATGTGGCCATTATTTAGCAGTCTGCTGCAAAGGCTGAAGCTAATGCAGGGCAGGGTGCTTAAAACAGCAATCGTTTACTGGGTGTATATTCGGCTTACAACTGAAGCTGTCCTTCCAGGCAACACACGGGCAGAGGGGATTTCTCCATTCACTCGTTTGCCATTATCCTGCTTTATGGTTACCATTGGCAGTTTGCCAATCACCTCATGTTGTTTCTGAATTGACTGCCGTCCCCCTTTGGCTTAAAGCTAACTGACCTTTTCACCTTGCTACCACGTGCCAATATTCTTCTGTCTTGTTGAATTATGTCATGTGGCAGCGCACACACGCGCGCGCACACACACGCGCGCGAATTATTAAACATTGAGCCGTAGCGACTTATGAGGCGGCTCAAGAACCCTGTGGTTCGAATGGAGATCCGGCTTGCGTTGGTTTTGAAGCCAGAGCAAGGTGGACAAGGTGGGTGCTGGGCCCGAACCCTGACCGTCTGAAATGTGAATGTGACTCCGCCTGAAAACAGCCAACTTCGCACAGAGCAGGAACCTGGGACCTCCCCGGGGCGAATGTCTCACACGCCAAAGTGCAGCTGCCCACATAGAATCATCGAAATTTACAGCACGGAAGGAGGCCATTTCGGCCCATCGTGTCCGCGCCGGCCGACAAAGAGCTATCCAGCCTAATCCCACTTTCGAGCTCTTGGTCCGTAACCCTGTAGGTTACGGCACTTCAAGTGCATACCCAAGTACTTTTTAAATGTGGTACCTCTACTACCCTTTCAGGCAGTGAGTTCCAGACCCCCACCAGCCTCTGGGTGAAAACATTGCCCCTCAAATCCCCTCTAAACCTTCTACCAATTACTTTAAATCTATGCCCCTTGGTTGTTGACCCCTCTGCTAAGGGAAATAGGTCGTTCCTATCCATTCTATCTAAGCTCCTCATAATTTTATACACCTCAATAATGTCTCCCCTCAGCCTCCCCTGTTCCAAAGAAAACAACCTCAGCCGATCCAATCTTTCCTCATAGCTAAAATTCTACAGTTCAGACAACATCCTCGTAAATCTCTTCTGTACCTTCTCTAGTGCAATTGCATCTTTCCTGTAATGTGGTGACCAGAACTGCACGCAATACTCTAGTTATGGCCTAACCAGTGTTTTATACGGTTCAAGCATAACCTCCCTGCTCTTGTATTCTATGCCTCCGCTTACATAGGCAAGTATTCCGTATGCCTTCTTAACCACCTTATCCACCTGGCCTGCTACCTTCAGGGATCTGTGGACCTGCACTCCAAGGGCCCTTTGTTCCTCTACACTTCAGTGTCGTACCATTTAATGTGTATTCCCTTGCCTTGTTAGCCCTCTCCAAATGCATTACCTCACACTTCACCAGATTCAATTCCATTTGCCACTGTTCTGCCCACCTGACCAGTTCATTGATATCTTCCTGCAGTCTACAGGAGCCCGCATGAACCTTGGGCAAGGACAGCTCCGAAGCTGAGCTGTGATGCCCACCATTGTTGGCTGATCCTCACTGCCTCGTCGAACACATGAGGAATGGGTGAGGTGCCAGAGGACTACCGTACCCAGTGGAACGGGAGGCGAGCCTGCACACAACTAGGTTCCCTCACCCTCAAATTGTCCCCGTTCCTTCTGGGTAAGTGACCCATTGCTACTTGCTGCTTCTCCAGCTGAACAAGTGACCACATGATGATCCGAGGAATGAGCCTGGCTGTACGTAACCTGTTGGTGCAGCTGTGGACCTGTGTGTTGTTCTCTGGTCCACCTCAGGTGTGGCTCAGTGGGCAGCACACTCGCCTCTGGAGTCCGAAGGGTGTGCTCAAGTCCCACTCCAGGGGCTTGAGCACATAAATCTAGGTTGGCGCTCCAGTGCAGTGCTGAGGGAGTGCTGCACTGTCAGAGGTGCCCTTGGATGAGATGTTAAACTGACACCCCACCTGCCCTCTCAGGAGGATGTCAAAGATCCCATGGCACTATTTTGAAGAAGAGCAGGGGAGTTATCCCCGATGTCTTGGCTAATATTTATCCCTCAATCAACATAACCAAAAAAACGTTTATCTGGTCATTACCACATTGCTGTTTGTGGGAGCTTGCTGTACGCAAATTGACTGCCGTGTTCCCCGCATTACAACAGCGACTACACTCCGAAAGTATTTCATTAGGTGCGAAACGCTTTGATATGTCTGGTGGTTGTGAAAGGTGCTATATAAATGAAGTTCTTTCTTTTTTTCTTTTCTTATTCTTTTAGCTGAAGGTCCGTGCATGCACACAGTTCATCAATGAGGAGTCGTGTTCCCGGCGGTAACCCTAATGGAAACTCTCTAGATCTGCCAAGATTGGCTGTCAGGAATACTGTGTGGGTGGTTTTTGCGATCCCGGTGAGCTTATATTGGGGTTACCATTGGGCGTGGGAGACTCGTGCAATGGGAACAATGGCACTAAGGCGGATGTAAAGAGAGCTTATATATTGTGCCAGGTACCATCCTCAGTGCTACCAGTCTGGGTCAAAGTAACATGCTTAATCTCAGAATGAGTGTGTTTTGCCTTACCTTCCAGTGGCTGGAGAGTTTGGTGCAGTGAGACATCTTGAATTTTGTCTATATTTTGGTTTTAGCTCTAGGACAAAAAAAACAAAGGTTAACATGCTGCTGATGGTGTAATATTTGCTGTTAATTATATTGTTGACACCTATTTTTCATAGAATCTTACAGCACAGACGGCGGACATTTGGCCCATCGGACCTGTGCAAGCTATCCAATTAGTCCCACTCCCCTGGTCTTTCCCCATAGCCCGGCAAATGTTTCCTTTTCAAGTATTTATCCAATTCTCTTTTGAAAGTTACTTTCCTTTCAGGCCGTGCGTTCCAGATCATAACAACCTCTCATCGCCTCACAAGGGTTAAAATGGTCTCTGAGACATTGTTTCTCAGCTTTTTTGTTCCTTATCTCTTGAGGATAGGGTATGGTTGCATGGGCACCCCTCTGGTGGAAGTGGCTATTCGTTGTCTGTGAGTCTAGACAGTGAGCAGCAGGTTGTCTCACAGAGGGGGTATCACAGTGGAACATCTACATCTCCTCATTTGGTGCTCACACGTAGACTTTCCAGAAGGGCAAAATTAGCTGCCGTGTTTCCCACATTACAACAGTGACCACACTCCAAAAAGTACTTCATTAGCTGAAAAGTGCTTGGAGACGTCTAATGGTCGTGAAAGGCGCTATATAAATGCAAGTCTTTCTTTCTTTGAGGGATAGCAATCAGAGGCAGCAACCCCGGCTGATGTCCTCATCCCCTCCCATGTCTGAGGGAACCAATTTCAGGGCCCCAATTGTAGCTCTGCCTGAAAACGACCAACTAGACACAGACCAGGAAGCTGGGAATGGCTCACATGCTAAAGCGCATTTGCCCACATGAACCTTGGGCGAGGACAGATTTGAAGCTCAGCTGTGGTGGCCACCATTGTTGGCTGATACTCTCTGCCCAGACTAACACATGAAGAATGCCCACTTGGGGTGAAATGCCAGAGGACTGCCATACCCAGTGGAACCATTCCTCAGCAAGAGTCAGCGGAGGAGGAGAGAGGGTTGGCAAAATAAATCTCCCTTGTCAACGGTGCAAACGTTTCTGAATGTTTCCATGACTGCTGTGCCTCGACTTTAATGGCCACCCGATATTTTGTGTCAGCCGGGGCTCAGTGGGTAACACTCTCGCCTCTGAATCAGAAGGCTGTGGGTTCAAGACCCACTCCAGGGACTTGAGCACATAAATCTAGGCTGACACTCCAGTGCAGTGCTGAGGGAGTGCTGCACTGTCGGAGGTGCCGTCTTTTGGATGAGATGTTAAACCGAGGCCCCGTCTGCCCTCTCAGGTGGACATAAAAGATCCCATGGGACTATTTCGAAGAAGAGCAGGGTGGGAGAGAGGGTTGGCAAAATAAATCTAATTTGTCAACGGTGTTCGAGCAAATATTTATCCCTCAGGCAACATCACTAAAATAGATTTTCCAGTCATTATCGCATTGCTGTTTGTGGGAGCGTGCTGTGCGCAAATTGGCTGCCGCGTTTCCTTCATTACAACAGTGACTACACTTCAAAAATACTTCGTTGGTTGGAAAGGGCTTTGGGACGTCCAGTGGTCGTGAAAGGCGCTATAGAAATGCAAGTCTTTCTTTCTAACTTTGTTAAAAGGCGATAAATCAACTAGCTGCCCAACCAGTTGGTGAACAATGAGCCATACAGGTCAGAAAGGTCACAGGGTCAATCCCCGGCCGAGCTGATGTCAGCAGTAGTAGGGAATATACAGGTGGCTGTCAGTGATCCTGACATGAGAAGGAAATCAGCCAAGGTCCTTGCTCCCTGAAAGCAATGCCTTTCAGAAACTGGAGTTTGGACAAGGATAGGATTGAGTTTGGCTGTGACGCTGCGAATAGCCTGCCGGCACTCGCTATTGAGGGTTATAAGGGTAGAATAGTCGCTTGGGCAGGCCAAAGGCCAAAGAAGGATGGTTGCGGCCATTGAAACCAGACTGCAGCATGACTCAGCGTCTTAAGTAGAGGGGCACCAGCCAGAAATATTGAGGCTGAAAATGCCCCTTTTTACAGCGCCGGTGCGCCTCTGGCAGGAGTTAATGGGACGCTAATCTTTTTATCCCCCGAGCGCGGCAGCCAGAGCACCCCCGCCCCCCCCGGGATATCCCCCCGGGATTTTGTGGGCAAAGACTGGTTTGCGGCGCGCCCTGTAGTTTTCACCCCAGGCGAGGACGCACATTGTGATGACATCACCGCCGTGCGCCCCGACCCCTTATGGCCCCTTCGAGCCCGACGGAGGGGGGGGGGGGGGGGGGGGAAATTGTCCCGCAGGACGCAAGGTCAGCGTGGGGCGATGCCAACGACAGCCTCTCACGGGGCGAGAAGCTGTGGTAGCCGGGGCACATCGGCCACCCTTAAAGGGGGAGGGCCTTGTGCCACGGTCGCCATCTTTTTTTTTTTTATTGGCTGAAATGGTGGCCGCTGGCCCCGGTCAAAACCCTCCCCGCTGGCTCAGCGGGTGCCACGGAAATGGCTGCAGAGTTTCGCAGTGGCCCTCCCCTTTAAAACAAGAGGCGGGATGTAGTGACGCGTTAGCGTGGTGCGTTAGCGTGACGCGCCGTGTCCTTGTTGCGCTGACATCATTAGCGTGGCGCTGAGCATCACGCCCAGCTTCTGCCCCGCTAACGCCCTGACAGCGCCCCGCGGAGGCCAATCCCGCCTCTGACACCGCCCCGCCACGTTTTCTCCTTCCAAATGCCCAATTCAACAAGATTTAGCAGCCCAGCTCGGCGGGTGCTAAATCCTTCACTTCATTCAAATTGTGCGCCCCAAACGGGGCGCCGGGCAATTTAGCCCCCATTATTTCCCAAAACAAATCTATACTCCCCAGAGGGGAGGAAAATGAATTTGCTGATAAACAAGAAACGTAACGCGTGGAGCTGAGGTAAGAAGAATTGAAAGCAGGAAGCGCTGACACTACACAGCATGTTAGTCAACGTCTGAAAGGGAAGAGACTGGTTAATGTTAACACCTCACCACAACTTAGCTTTTTCCAGTCCCGCTAGGATTTCAGGCCTGAGTCTGAGTCCAAGGGGAGGGAGCAAAGTTCAGTTTCGTTGGGCCCTGAAAATACAAACCCAGGCTGCCTCTCTTGCCCTGTAGGCCGGATTTTTAACTCCTCCCAGGTGGGACTGGGCTGGTTGAGTTGCTTCATGCTGCGTCCGCGATGTGATTCAGCCCACCACCATTTTAATTGTGCTGTTTTTGGTCTCTGGAAAAGCGCCCATCATAGGCGGGGGGAGTCCTCATTAATATGTAAAAGTCGGGGGTGGGGGGGGGGGGGGAGTAGGGGAAATCCTATAATGCAATTAAGACACCGACGTGATTTTAACTGCCAATCGTGGCAGTCGAGCACGGTGATGTACCCGCCAGTGTAACCTGCCGTTAAATATGTTTTCCTCATAGGCCAGTCAGACCAACAATGAAAACTTGAGTCTCCCCTGCCCCTCCACCGACCACAATGCCGTACGGACCCTCTCTCTCCCTGACCAGTTACCTCAGTTGCCGAGGCCGTTTCCTCAGAACCCCGGCAGCGGCCTCCTGCCGTCCAAAACCCTGCCCCCCCCCCGCCCAGCGACCCGCCACTGATTCGCTTCGGGTTTGGACCCGGGAGCTGCTCTTCCAACGTAGAGGTGAGGCCCGAGAGTCAACACCTCTCCAGGCCCCTCGCGCTGCACCATCCTACCAAGCACGCTACTCTCTCCCCGGTTCCCCACACCTCACACCTCAAGCCCCAAGTTAAAATCGAGGCTTATGTTACTGAATCCGCACCCCCCCCCCACCCCCAATCCCCCACCCCACCGCCCCCACACCAAAAGAAAACATTCTACATAGAATTACACAAAGTCTGCAGCACAGAAACAGGCCATTCGGCCCAACATGTCCGTGCCGGTGTTTATGCTCCACGCGAGCCTCCTCCCACCCTACTTCATCTCAACCTATCAGCACATCCTTCTATTCCTTTCTCCCTCATGTGTTTATCTACCTTCCCCTTAATTGCATCTATGCTCGTCGCTTCAAGCACTCCCTATGGCAGCGAGTTCCACATTCCCACCACTCTCTGACTAAAGACGTTCCTCCTGAGTTCCCTATTGGATTTATTAGTGACTATCTTATATTGGTGACCCCTAGTTTTGGACTCACCACCTCCCCCCTCCCCCCCCCCCCCCACCCATCACAAGTGGAAATATCTTCTCTACATTTACTCTTATCAAATCCCATCATAATTTTAAAGACCTCTATTTCGTTAGCCCTCAACCTTCGCTTTTCTAGAGAAAAGAGCCCCAGACCGGTTTAGTCTTCCCTGATAGTTCTAAACTGTTCAGTTCTGATATCTCTTCAATATCTGATATCCTTGCAAAATCACGACTGCACCTCCACCAGTGCCTCTATATCCTTTTCATAATATGGAGATCAGAACTGTTCGCAGTACTTCAAGTGTGGTCTAACCACACGAGTTCTACACAAGTTTAACGTTCAATTCTTTACCCATAAACCCTCCCCTTAAGAGCCTCAACTTTGAATTAACTAAGCATTCCTTTGGCCTTCTCCCCCCTCAACTATTTAGATCCAGTATTGATCTTGGTATAGTGCCCCCGCAGTGTTGGCACATTACTCTGTATGACGTATTACCACGGTATATTTTCTCAGACACAGCAGCACTCACCTTGGCAGACTATAGTGGAACCTACAGCTCTGATGGAGAAGTGTGTTTCCTCTCGGTTTTTATAGCTTGCACTCTAAGCAGAGTCAGTTGCTGAGACCTGAATTCTTTAAAGCCCTGGCTCAGCAGCAGGGGAGGGGATTCACCGAGCGTTTATTGTACTCACAACAATATAGGGCAATGTCACGATCTATAGAGAACAGTTGAAGGCATGAAGGATACTGCAAGCACATCACATCACAGTAAAAATAACTCTGGCATTAACCCTTTGACCCAGGCATGCACTACACAAGCCCAGCACCAGCATCCAGCCCTTGGAACAACTATTTACAGGAAATATTGGCGCCCCCTACATAATAGGGGTCAAATAGATTGGGACTGATTTTCAACTTGCCGCCTGGACCTTAATCTGGTATCGTGGGACAGCTGCTTGTTATAGCAACTGCCCGATTTTCTGATTCATTGAAATCAATGCAAACGGAAATCGGACTCTTTCGGTAACGGGTGGCTGATCCACAACATAGAAACATAGAAACCTAGAAAATAGATGCAGGAGCAGGCCATTCGGCCCTTCAAGCCTGCACCGTCATTCGATATGATCATGGCTGATCATGCAACCTCAGTACCTCATTCCCGCTTTCTCTCCATACCCCCTGATCCCCTTAGCCGTAAGGGCCACATCTAACTTCCTCTTGAATTAGAACACCAGTTTTTTACACCCGGAGCGAGAGGTTGAAGGTTTACCCTGGTGTCTCTCCCACCTAAGGCTATCTCAACAACAACTTGCATTTATATAGCGCCTTTAACATAGTGAAATGTCCCAATGTGCTTCACAGGAGTATGGTGAGATTTGACACCGAGTCGCAGAGGTAGAAATTGGAGCAGGTGACCAAAAGCTTGGTCAAAGAGGTAGGCTTTAGGGAGCCTCTTGAAGGAGGAAAGAGAGGTAGAGAGGCAGAGAGGTTTAGGCAGGGAGTTCCAGAGCTTGGGGCCTAGGCAACAGAAGGCACGGCCACCGATGGTTGAGCGATTATAATCCGGGATGCTCAAGAGGGCAGAATTTGAGGAGCGCAGATATCTCAGGGGATTGTGAGGCTGAAGCAGATTACAGAGATAGGGAGGGGTGAGGCCATAGAGGGATTTGAACATAAGGATGAGAATTTTGAAATCGAGGCGTTTCTTAATCGGAAGCCAATGTAGGTCAGCGAGCACAGGGTAGATGGGTGAGCGGGACTTGGTGCGAGTTAGGATATGGGCAGGCTCTAGTTTACGCAGGGTAGAATGTGGGATGCCTACCAGGAGTGCGTTGGAATAGTCAAGTGTAGCAGTAACAAAGGCATGGATGAGGGAGACGGGTGATATTACGGAGGTGGAAATAGGCGGTCTTAGTTATGCTGCGGCTATGTGGTCAATAGCTCATTTCAGGGTCAGATATGAGACCAAGGTTGCGAACAGTCCCAGCACAGATCAGGCACACAAGCAGCGACTTGCCTGCTCTGTGGACGCACTGGGCAACACAACTTGCCAATTAAGCCTTGAGTGGAGCCTCGGTATTGCACACATATTGACCTCAAGGTCATCTCCATTTGGCAGTCTATCAGCATTAAAAGAAAGAAAGACTTGCATTTATATAACGCCTTTCATGACCTGAGGTTGCCCCAAACGCTTTACAGCCAATAAAGTAATTGTGGAGTGCAGTCACTGTTGTAATGTGGGAAACGCAGCAGCCAATTTGCGCACAGCAAGCTCCCACAAACAGCAATGTGATAATGACCAGATCATCTGTTTTTAGTGTTCGATGAGGGATAAATATTGGCCAGGACACCGGGGAGAATTCCCCTGGTCCTTTACATCCATCTCAGAGAGCAGACGGGGCCTCGGTTTAACATCTCATCTGAAAGTCGGCACCTCCAACAGTGCAGCACTCCCTCAGCACTGCACTGGAGTGTCAGCCTAGATTTTTGTGCTGAAGTCTCTGGAGTAGGACTTGAACCCACAACCTTCTGACTCAAAGGCAGGGGTGTTACCAACTTGAACCCATCCTTACCAATCGCATAACAACAAACCCTTATGGAAAATGATGAGTTTCTTTGTCAGATGTCAGGTAACACTATCCTCCCAGGTGCCCTACATCTTCACCTTGGGGAATAACTTCCATCCAGTATTATCATCTTTCAGGATTATCCGATTTCTACGTTCCTTCACAACCAGTAATAAAGAACGAAAAGAAATAAAGACTTGCATTTATATAGCGCATTTCATGACCACCAGACGTCTCAAAGCGCTTTACAGCCGATGAAGCACTTTTGGATTGTAGTCACTGTTGTAATGTGGGAAATGCAGCAGCCAACTTGCGCACAGCAAGCTCCCACAAACAGCAATGTGATAATGACCAGATAATCTGTGTATTTGTTGTGTTGATTGAGGGATAAATATTGGCCGGGGCACCAGGGATAACTCCTCTGCTCTTCTTCAAAATATTGTCATGGGATCTTTTAGGTCCACCTGAGAGAGCAGACGGGGCCTCAGTTTAATGTCTCATCCAAAAAACAGCTCCGACAGCACTGCACTGGAATGGAATGTCAGCTTAGATATTCTTGTGCATAGGTCGCTAGGGTGGGACTTGAACCCACAACCTTCCAATCCACAGGCGAGAGTGCTACCCACTGAGCCACAGCTGACACTGGAGTGTGTTTATGAATGCGGCCTATGGTGGACAGGCTGTAATGTGCTGAAAGTAGTATCTATAGATTCATTGCAAGCATTCCCACTCGAAGACCATCAACATGCTACCAACTACAAGTGTCAATTCAGCAAACTAGATTGTGGAGGTGGTGGGGAGAAACTTAAGAGGCACAAATACGTGGTATATGATGTGTAAATTGAGCAGCACAATGCTACAATGTTGCACCTGTCTGACGATGCTTGGTCCTTCCCTGTTATTTCTGCCATGCTTCCTTCACTACGCTGACTGAAAAGCAAATATTTTATTTTAAATCAATGATTAAATACTAATTACAGACAATTCAAAAGTGTTATTACAGTGGTCATTGCTCCCCTAAACCACTCTTGTTGTTCCCAACTTTAGATATTCTGTCCTTAATGCTGTTTCCTCTCCTTGTGTTTTCACTGCGTTGAAATGAAGGCTTGCGCTGTCTCCTGCTCAAATGCATTCTTCCACCAGACTGTTAAGCTGTTGAATTCCTTTCCTTCTTCGCTTTTCCCTTCCTCCTACAGTCTGATAGGTTTCAAAATCCAAGCGTGATGTTGCCTCATCTCCCTCCCACTGTGATGGTGGCCCACACAATGGGTCTTTGTCCTTCAACGTGTTTCTCAATTAAAAAAAAAACTTTAGTGCAAAAAAGAAAGACTTGCATTTATATAACGCCTATCACGACCTCAGGGCGACCTAAAATGCTTTACAGTGAATGAAGTACCTTTTGAAGTGTAGTCACTGTTTAATGTGAGAAACGCAGCAGCCAATTTGCGCACAGCAAGCTCCCACAAACTGCAATGTGATAATGAGCAGATATTCTGTTTTAGTGATGTTGATTGAGGGATAAATATTGGCCAGGACAGTGGGGATAACTCTCCCGCTCATTGAAATAGTGCTATGGGATCTTTTACACCCACCTGAGAGAGCAGATGGGGCCTCAGTTTAATGTCTCATCCAAAAGACAGCACCTCCAACAATGCAGCACTCCCTCAGCAATGCACTGGAGTGTCAGCCTAGATTTTTGTGCTCAAGTCTAAGTGGGACTTGAATCCATAACTTTCTGACTCAGAGGCGAGGGTGCTACCCACTGAGCCACAGCTGACACGGTATAGTTTGGTGATCAATGTATGTTGATGTGTGTTGTTTCCAATCATCGGTATTGTTGTCTGATTAACAAAATTCACTAGTCAGTCGTTTTCATTTTTTTGTGTGGTGTCAGGCAGCATGTAACTCACTTCAGAACAAAGCAACGTGCTTGTTTCAGCTGATCGTGAATTGAGATTATTCTGCCTCACTGCCTGGGAAAATACTTTGCTGCAATATATGATGACCGCTGAGTTTGGATAGCCGACTCTGATGAGCTGTCAGATCTATTGTCTGCTGTAGTTTGAGGCCTGCACTTGCCAGAGTATAAAGTCAGCCTCCAGTGTCAGTCAGGCATCAAGTTCGACCAGCATCAGATCCACAGGTAAGAGACGGAGAGACTGAAAGAGGAGAGCAAGAGATGAGAGAGCACACGAGCAAAAGCAGAATAGAAGGAGCACCTCAAAATGAGGGAGACCTAAAGTGCAAGATCAACTAGGAGAAATAAGACCAAATGTTAAATGATCAAGCAGTATTTTTAAATTGAGTAACCGAGCTGAAGGGCAGAATCCTCAGTAACACCAACAAGGGTGGGAATGGTAGGAGAGAAGGTAGGATGAATTAGGTAGTGTTTCGATAACATTAATTTTGGGTTTTAAAAACCTATAGACTGTAGGAGCAACAGTTCACAAGAGATACAAAGAGTAGTTCGGTTTTAATATATTAGTGGAGGTTAGGCATTGTGGGGGAGCAAGTTGTGGAATGCTCATCGGAGGAGACAGGAGTGAGAGATGCTGAGAATGAAGGACAGAAAATGAGTGAGAACTTGTCACAAGTAGTTTGCATAGAATATTGCTGAGAAATACAGAATGGAATAAATTTATTGGAGGATTTGTTTTTCTGATCATAAGTTGGACAAATGGTTTACTGATTGGAAATGGATTTGCCAGTATTTTCTAATCTCAATTCGATTTGAAGTCATTGGTTTTGCAAATTGATGTGTCTGATCAGACGCCTGTTTGAGAGCATTTACTCATTTTCTGAAATTTGGTTTGTGTCTTGTGCTGTGGTGGGACTTCGAACATGCATCTTTTCTATCTCTTGTTCTCAGCTAGACATCATACCTGACAATACAGAATGTCTCAGACTACGAAGAGCACCACTCAGGAAAAGGGCACTCCTGGTGCCAGTCCTGCCCCTACTCCAGGCTCCAAGACCCCCAAGACCAGAGAACCTGGACTAGGCAACTTCAAGGTGAGTGTAACTCTGTGCTCTAGGCTGGCTTTAGGTGGGCTAGCCCCCCGCAATGTGTCTCAAAACAAAAGGTTTTAGGAACCGGATAGTTGGAGATTCCTCAACGAAGGCGATTGGCAAAAGAACCAAAGGCGACATCAGAAAAAAACTTTGTTTTACCCAGCGAGTGATTGGGATCTGGAATGCACTGCCTGAAATGGTGGTGGAGGCAGACTCAATCACAGCTTTCAAAAGGGAGTTGGATAAGAAATACCTGAAAGAAAAAGTTTTGCAGGGCTGTGGCGAGAGAGCGGGGGAGTGGGCCGAGTGGGCCTAGCCCACTTGCAGAGAGCCGGCACGGGCTCAACGGGCCGAATGGCCTCCTTCTGTGCTGTAACCATTCTATGAACTATTTTTTTTCAAACCTCATGTTGGAAATCTCAAACAATGACTTTGTCACTTTTGGCGAGGAGCAAGTTTGAACCATCTCAGCTGTGATCATCACCCCTGCTGTTACTTTGGAACCAGGTCCAATATGCTTCTGTCATCCTGTGTCTGGGGAAGGGGAAGAAACTCATGAATTGAAATCACAATAGCAGTCATCTAGGACAATGCCCTTCACTTTGAAGAGCTGATCCAACACAGCAAAGAATGATAACACAAGAATCTTAGTGAAAGGTCCTTATGCAAGATATATTTTATCAATATGCAGCCAGATTTCTTTAGAGTGCTCTTTAGTATAGCAAGTAATGTGCTTTATTTTCAAGCAAATATTTAAACACATCGCTCGCTGTATAGGTATGCAGAGAAGCAGATAACAGCAGTACCCTGTATAACCTCCAACTGCCTTGTACTGTGAAGATTGATAGTGTAAGGTGTTTTCCTGCTTTACAACTTTGTAGTCCTCAGAGATTTCTTGAGTGCGCAAGTAGGTGGAAGTCTTGCGTACAAAATAATGTGACATGAAATATTATGTATCATGTTTTGTTAGTATTCATGAACCTGGTAGCATAGCCCTGAATTTCCGCAAGGTTCTCGCGATCTCCTGCGGTAAATTTGGTGGAAGAAACGGTGTAAGCGGCTGCCTTTAGCTATTTATGCTGTTTTCTGGGGGCTCCACTGATCTTGCACCAAAGAACCGCAACTCCCACCCCCGGATGTCCATTCAGAAATATATTTTATGAAGCTATCGTACATATTTATTTATTCATTCCATGAGCATCGCTGGCAAGGCCAGCATTTATTGGCCATCCCTAACTGCCCTTGAGAAGGTGGTGGTGAGCCGCCTTCTTGAGCCACAGAGGGCAGTTAAGAGTCAACCACATTTCTGTGTGTCTGGAGTCACATATAGGCCAGACCGGGTAAGGACGGCAGATTTCTTTCCCTGTAAGGACACTAATGAACCAGATGCGTTTTTCTGACAATCTGGTAGTTTCATGGCCACTTTTACCAATACTAGTTTTTTTAAATTCCAGATTTATTTAATTAACTGAATTTAAATTCCCCAGCTGCCGTGGTGGGATTTGAACCCAGGCCTCTGGATCATTAGTCCTAACCTACTGGATAACTAATGCAGCAACATAAACACTATGCTACTGTACCCCCATAGTGCTAAATTAGGGGCCAGTTGTGGGCAGAAAGCCTTTGCCCACTGGAGTGAGCCTGGCCCCAATTCAGGAACTGATGATAGCTTTCATCTGGTCAATCTGGACTGGATTTGAACCCACAACCCCCAGGCGAAAGGCCAGTAGTGAATGTACCACAGCAGCCTCCAACATACTTCTTAAGATAAATCATGTATTCTCACTTTACAGATTGCTGTGTTGCAAAAAAGCAGAACAAATAGGTTCCCGCACGGCCAGCCGTTCCTTCCTCCCCAGGGCATTTGAATAGATAGCAGCCTTGTAGCATCAGTGTTAAAATAACACTGGTCAGCCTCTGAAACAGGGACGAATCCATTGCCTGTTGCCTGACTGTCTCCATCCCTTTTGCTACAGATCTTCATTTATGAACAGGAGAACTTCCAGGGCCGGTTCATGGAGTTTTCCACCGAGTGCGTGAACCTGTGCGATCGCAACTTCGACAGAGTGGGCAGTGTGCGCGTAGACTGTGGACCGTAAGTTACCCTCAAAGGAACGAAAACATGGCGGGGGGGCCAGTGACCAATGGAGATGGGGCACCCTCTCGTGGCTGCATGGTTGTGGCCTTGAGATGTGGTCCGTCCAACTCCTAAACCCAACAGGCACACGTGTGAGGATTGTTGGCAGGGCAGCTAGGTGTCACTTATTATAGTACAGGTCAGTGGAGGGGCGGAGTGCAATGGAGTGCACTTTGGAGCCTCAATATGAAGCTCCTCAGAGTGAAAACCTCTACTGAATCATTGTATGTTAGAGCTGTCAAATACAAGCTGGGTATCTCCCCTTAGTATAAAAATATAAGAAATAGGTACAGGAGTAGGCCAGATGGCCCCTCGAGCCTGCTCCGCCATTCAATAAGATCATGGCTGATCTGATCATGGACTCAGCTCCACTTCCCTGCCCGCCCCCCATAACTTGCAAGAGTCCAAATTATAGAGGCTCGGAGCGTCACACACACTTGTTCTCTCAGGACTGTAGATCAGTGACTCCTACTGAGATCACAGCACGAGCAAGTGGAACATGCAGGGAGATGGGGAAAGAGCGGGGAAGTGGGACTAACTGGATTGCTTTTCGAAAGAGCCAGCACCGGCTCGATGGGCCGAATGGCCTCATTCTGTTCTGTACTGTATATCCTCACCAATGGAGGATAGGGAACGCATTGTCTCGACTATGATGATCTCGAACATCGATTCCAGACAACTGGGGGAAACTTCAGGGAACATCATTAAGTGGTGTCAGCTGTGGCTCAGCAGGTAGCATGCCCACCTTGAGGTCAGAAGGTTATGGGTTCAAGTCCCACTCTAGGAACGTGAGCACAAAAAGATCCAAGGTGACACTCAAGTGCGGTGCTGTTTTTCGGATTAAATACGAAACTGAGGCCCCCTCTGCTTTCTCAGGTGGACGTAAAAGATCCCATGGCGCTATTGTGACGAAGAGCAGGGGAGCTATCCCTGGTGTCCTGGCCAATATTTATCCCTCAATAACAAAAAAACCCCCAGATTATCTGGTCATTATCATATTGCTGTTTGTGGGAGCTTGCTGTGCACAATTTGGCTGCCGTGTTTCCTACAATACAACTGTGACTACACTCCAAAAATACTCCGATGGTCGTGAAAGACGCTATAGAAATGCAATTGTTCCTTGTTTAATAAATGTTGTCCTTCTCTTTTTCGAGCCTCATTTGCTTCTATTTTATCTTGTAGCTGGGTTGCCTTTGAGCAGACTAATTTCCGCGGGGAGATGTTCATCCTGGAGAAGGGCGAGTACCCACGCTGGGATTCCTGGTCAAACAGCTACAGGAGTGACCGCTTCATGTCCTTCCGTCCAGTCTGCATGGTGAGTCACTCACGCTTGGGAGAAAAAATTGACAGTTTGTGCCGAAACAAACCAGTCTATCATACGTAAAAGATATTTTCATGGAAATCACCTCTTTTGTGTCAACAGCTCTTAACTCTCCATAATGTCCACGTTAGTTCCAGATTTGAATTCTGCGCCGATATTTGGGGAGGATGTTGTAAATCATCTCTTACATCCCCTCGGCAGAATACAGGAAAAAAGCTTATCATACGATAGGACCCATCGCCCACCTCTAAACTCCTCAGTCCGAACCTTTCTTGTCTCCCTCTATATTAATGACCATTGTTTTTGTCTTTGGTTGCTCCTAAGCTTCGAATATTCCCTTCCCTCCAAACTCTTCTTCACTCCTGCATCCTCGCTGCCTTCCAAATGGAGACTCGTTGCGCTGTCTCATACTGGAACTGTTCCTTCCCCAGCACATCAGGACTCTGGAACTCCTTACTTCCCACAGTAGTCCCTTCGTCACGCAATCTGCAGGCTTTTAAAACTTAAACCTGTTGTCACATCATCACCAACGTTCCCGTTTAGCCGCAGCCTGGAGCTTCCGCGCAGTCGGCTCACCGGCTTTTAAATGGAGCAAACGGCACAAGTGCGGAAATTTACACAGGATTACATGGGATCTACGGCACAGAAACAAGCCATTCAGCCCAACCAGTCCATGCCGGTGTTTATGCTCCACTCGAGCCTCCTCCCGTCTTTCCTCATCTAACTCTATCAGCATAACCCTCTATTACATCCTCCCTCATGCTTATCTAGCCTCCCCTTAAATGCATCCATACTATTCGCTTCAACCACTCCCTATAGCAGCGAGTTCCACATTTTCACCGCTCTCTGGGTAAAGAAGTTTCTTCTGAATTCCCTATTGGATTTCTTGGTGACTATCAAAGATTGATGGCCTCTAGTTATGCTCTTCCTCACAAGTGGAACAATTCTCTCTGCATCCACTCTATCAAAACCTTTCATCATTTTAAAGACCTCTATTAGGTCACCCCTCAGCCTTCTTTCTTCAGGAGAAAAGAGACCCAGCCTGTTCATCCTTTCCTGATACGTATACCCTCGCATTTCTGGTATCATCCTTGTGAGTCTGAAATTGGAATGGGCGTAACCCATTAAAGGGGCCGCATACCCCAAAAATAAATGAGAGGGAATATTGATCATCATTACCTCATCTTCCTTTCCACTCTTTTCACCAGTGATGGTGTCCTGCACTTCGGGCTTTGACTGTTCATCTAGATTTCTCAATTAAAAAAAAAGCCTCACAGATGAGATTTTTGTTAAACTAACATTTGATTGACACTCCCGTATAATGAAATATCTATAAATTAAGGCAGCTGAAAAAGGACAATGCGTTTTTATTTACTTCGCTAACAGTTTTTTTCATATTGCTTCCAAGGATAACCAAGAACACAAAATCTGCCTGTTTGAGATTGTTGAGTTCCAAGGCAACAAGATGGAGATTACTGAGGATGATGTACCCAGCCTGTGGGCTTATGGATTCTGTGACCGCGTGGGCAGTGTGAAGGTCCCCAGTGGCACGTGAGTAACTCCAGCACTAATTCACTTAATGAGTGCAAACATCATGGGGAGAAACGGGAGCTCATCCTTGAGCAAGTTCATATAAGAATGCTGCAGCTCCTGTGTGTCATACCTTGAGGCAGCGGTCTAATGGCTGTCCCGTGGACAAGCATTATTAGCAGATTGAAGAAGCACTGTGGCTCTGTTTGTCTGCCTTGCCGAACCTGAGCTTCAGGACGACGGAGAGAAGCTCTGACGAGGGGAAGTGGGATCTGTAAAGAGAAAAGGTGTCATTCAATTTAAAACAAACAAGCAAAGCAATTGGCTTACCCTGGAACCCATGTACAAATTTGAGCCTGGTTTCGCTTGGTGATTGTCTTCTCTCACCCAGTTTTCACTCCGCTCCTGAAAGGGTTGGGTTACAGTTCCATGAATGCTGGTTGGATGCCAGTTGGACATCCTTCATCAATGAGTGTTGGTGGGCCATGTAACTCTGGGAGGGGCTTCCCACCCGAGCGTGATCTTGTCCTCACCTGATAGCCGCCAATGCACAGTTTCTTAGCACGAGTGACTAGACAGTGACTGGAAGCAAGATCTCACACATACGAACAATGATGGACAGGTAAAGACTCTCTGGTCTATCGAGCCTGTCCCACACAATTGCGATACCTTGTGTATCACAACATATGCACTCCACCCCACCCAAAACCATGTGATCTCCTGGGAGCGGCAAAAAAAACAGATAAAAAAACCCAGGCCAATTTGGGAAAAAAAAAATCGGGGAAATTCCTCTCCGACCCATCTTGGCGATTGAAACTAGTCCAGGAGATCACTCCGGCCGTGAATTCCCCGCAGTACCTACCTTCTGCAAGAGGTGATCTCCGCCGCAACCAGACACAAATCCAGAGTCTGACTGGCTTTCCTCTTATCCCAGGAATGCGGACGCCGTCTGAAAATCGGCAGAGACGAGAAGTCGCGCCCGAGACCCTCCTGGCCAGTGTGACACAGCTCTCGACTGGGTAGCGGGTTTAGTATAAAAACAGGAAACGCTGGGAATCTCAGCGGGTCAGGCAGCATCTGTGGAGAGAGAGAGAGAGAAACAGAGTTAACGTTTCGGGTTGGTGACCCTTTGTCAGAACTGGAAAAGTTCGAGGTGTAACAGGTTCTTAAGGAAGTGCATGGGGGGGGGGGGGGGCACTGAAAGGGTGGAAGGGGAGGAAAGAACAAAAGGGAAGGTCGGTGATCGGGTGGAAGACAGGAGAGATTAGAGAGACAAAAGAGGCAATGGGCAAAAATGAGATGGTAAAGGCACAAGTTAAGGAAACAAAAGATGAGTCTAGATAGGGGCGTGAATGGCGGAATGATCACCAGCTGCTGTGGGAAAGAGAAAAAAAAGTGCGGGGAGAGAGAGAGGTTTAGTGCTTTTAGTAGCTGAGGTTCTGGGGGTGGGGGAGGGTATGATGCACTGTCAACCCCTGATGCATTTCAGCAGAACATTTGATCTGTTGGTGGGTGGGGAGGGGTGGGGGAGCCGGGTCTCAGCGGAGTGACCGACACTGGATTGGTGATGATGTTTTCCCCCTCCCTGTTGCAGGTGGGTTGGTTACCAGTACCCTGGATACAGAGGATACCAGTACCTGTTCGAGATGGGAGATTACAAACACTGGAATGAGTGGAGTGCCCAGCAGCCCCAGATTCAATCCATCCGCCGCCTCAGAGACATGCAGTGGCACCAGAAAGGCTGCTTCCAGTTCGCCACTAAGTGAGGAAACAGTCGGCTCCGCTAGCTGATGGGAAAAGCTGATGCAGCTCGTTTATTTGATGGGATCTTTTTAAGTTGAAGGTTCCAATCGCTATTTTTAACTCACTCTGGTCAGCTAATTTTTCTGCACTTTACAATGTAAAGCAGATTTTTCAGAATCCAAAATATACTTTTATGATGCCAATAAAAAAAGTGGATAAAAGTTAACGCCTCTGACTGGTTCATGCAGCCGTTCCCTGAAGCGTTTTCCCCTTTCATATGAATTAGGAACAGGAGTGGGCCATTCGGCCCCTCGAGCCTGCTCCGCCATTCAATAAGATCATGGCTGATCTTCTACCTCAACCCCACTTTCCTGCACTTTCCCCATATCCCTTGCTTCCCTTAATATTCAAAAATCTATTGACCTCTGTATGCTCAATGACTGAAGCTCCATAGCCCTCTGGGGTAGAGAATTCCAAAGATTCATCACCCCCCTGAGTGAAGAAGTTTCTCCACATCTCAGTCCTAAATGTCTGACCCCTTATTCTGAGACTGTGACCCCTGGTTTTAGACTCCCCAGCCAGGGGCAACATCCTCCCTGCATCTACCTGTTAAACTCTGTAAGAATGTTTGCATGTTTCGATGAGATCACATCTCATTCTTCCAAACTCGTTTTCCCCCCTCCTCTCCCAAAGATGTAGGCTCCTGGTGGGATTGGGTTCCATGCGTGCAGGCAACCTTCCAGCACTTTGCTCAAGTGACCATTCTTCATATGCCTGCCCAAACAGTGCGCGCTGACAGGACACCTGACTACATTGACAGTGAGTCTAGGCCTGTCTGTACACACACACACTTTACCGCAAGGTCTATGGACGGCAATCAGGAGCGCAAACTTCAGCTGGCTTCTCTCTGCTTCCTAGCCAAGAAAGAAAGACTTGCATTTATATAGCGCCTTTCACGATCACCAGACGTCTCAAAGCACTTTGCAGCCAATGAAGTACTTTTGAAGTGTAGTCACTGTTGTAATGTGGGAAACGCCAATTTGCGCACAGCAAGCTCCCACAAATAGCAATGTGATAATGACCAGAAAATCTGTTTTTAGTGATGTTGATTGAGGGATAAATATTGGCCCCAGGACACCGGGGAGAATTCCCCTGCTCTTCTTCGAAATAGTGCCACGGGATCTTTTACATCCACCTGAGAGAGCAGACAGGGCCTCGGTTTAACGTCTCATCCGAAAGTTGGCACCTCCCACAGTGCAGCACTCCCTCAGCACTGCACTGGAGTGTCAGCCTAGATTTTTGTGCTCAAGTCCCTAGAGTGGGACTTGAATTCGGCAGCCATGTGTTGCTTAGACCGGTTGTGTCGCGACTGCCATTCAGCAAAGAGCTTGAAACAAAATCCAGTGGCAAGGTGAACCAGGACAACTGGAGACCAGCTCTGCTGCACGGACCTAGTGCGCACACATATCGCAGTTTGGGCTGGCCCGTGCTGTCCCTGGGCCCTCGGCTCTTCTGGGCCCCGTACCTTCATTTGCCGTACCGATCTCTCGCCGCTCCTCTGCCACAAACATTCACTGCAGAATACACCCTCGGCCTCTTTTTGCCCCCTCCCTTCTTTTGGCCATTGCATCACTGCTTAACCGGCTTATATGTCTGTCCATAACCATTTTCATTATTTCCACTGGATAAAGGCCGAGCTCTGTCAAGCCCGTGTGGTGGCTGATGTGCAACGGTCAATTGGAGTTCAGGACTGGAATATCGGGTCCTTCATTGAAACACTCGTGAACCCATGTGGAAGCAAGTCATCCTCGTTCGAGGAACCGCCAATGGTGATGGAAACAAATTACTTTACCGTCATAAATGTGATTGTTCAACAGAATATTCGATTTAATCTTTCATAATCACAGATCTTCTGCAAGAAGCTGGAATTTATCAATTTTCCTGTGGTCTTTGAGTCATTGCTGTGCCAGCTGTGGCTCAGTGGGTAGCCCTCTCGCCTCTGAGTCAGAAGGTTGTGGGTCCGAGTCTCACTCCAGGGACTTGAGCACATAAATCTAGGCTGACACTCCAGTGCAGTGCTGAGGGAGTGCCGCACTGTCGGAGGTGCCCTCTTTCAGAGAGTAGACGTTAAGCCGAGGCCCCGTCTGCTCTCTCAGATGGATGTAAAAGATCCCGTGGCACTATTTCGAAGAACAGCATGACAGTTCACCCCGACGTCGTGTGTGCACATGTGTAAATTAGGTGACAACAGAGTCAGATTCTGGAGAAAATTACAGGACTGGAAAATACTCAAAATCTATCAGGCCAGTCCGGAGGTGATTAGTGCCTCCAGCCATCCAGCCAGTTCTCCTGTGACTTTTTCAACACTACCTGCTTCCGCTGACTCTCGGGGACGTCCATTCCAAATGTTCAGCACCTTCTGCGTGAAGTGGTTCAATCTAAACTATCTTGGCTCATCTGAGCTTCAGCCTGGTTCTAGAGTTTGTGGCGATCGCGAACATATTTATCAGGTTTCAATTCCCTTTAGAATCTTGAGTACAGGATCTCCCCTGAGTCAAGTAAGAAATAGGAACAGAAGTAGACCATACAGTCCCTCGAGCCTGCTCCGCCATTCAATAAGATCATGGCTGATCTGATCATGGACTCGGCTCCATTTCCCCGCCCACTCCCCAAAACCCCTTATCCCTTTATCATTTAAGAAACTGTCTATATCGGTCTTAAATTTATTCAATGTCCCAGCTTCCACAGCTCTCTGAGGCAGCGAATTCCAGAGATTTACAATCCTCAGAAGAAATTTCTCCTCATCTCGGTTTTAAATGGGCGCCCCTTTATTCTAAGACCACGCCCTCTAGTTCTAGTCTCCCCCATCAGTGGAAACATCCACCTTGTCAAGTCCCCTCATAATCTTATACGTTTCGATACGATCACCACTCATTCTTCTGAATCCCAATGAGTAGAGGCCCAACCTGCTCAACCTTTCCTCATAAGTCAACCCCCTCATCCCCAAAATCAACCCACTGAACCTTCTCTGAACTGCCTCCAAAGCAAGTATATCCTATCTATCCCTTTGTCGGCCAATCCTCAAGTTCTGTAACCTCTCCTCATCGCTCAGATGCCTTACACAACTTGGGCTAGAAATTCACCTCCTTTGCGCCTCCGGTGGGCGATAACGAGGCACTACCGGCTTTAAGACCGGGCGCGGCGAGAGAGTACCGACGCCCGCGGAATTTCCCGTGGAGATTTGCGGCGGCGGCAACCCCTAGCGCCCGGAGATCGTGACGTCACCGTGATGCGCGTGGCCTCGGTAGCCCGATCTACGGTTCCGCCCCCTGCAGCATCGCCGGGCGACAACACCGACAGCCGCAGGAGGCTTTGTTAGTGGGGGGGGGGGGGGGCGGGGGTCTGCCCCTCGGGGAGTGGTGGTTAAAAGTAACTCCGGTTGTGTTCAATCAAAACATTATTTTTTTTTACCCCTTAGGCTGTGGTTTCAACACCTTGATGTGCCCTGCGGCGATCGTTCAGCCCTGCGCTCTGCTCGAGTGCTTGGGGCCGATCGCCGCGGATCGCTGCTGCCATCAGTGACGAGGGACATGGTTGAAAATGCAGCGCCCGCAGTGATGGGCCTTCCCTTTAAGGGAGGGAAGAAGCCTCCGTTCCCGGCGGTGCCACCCTCGACACTGGGCCGCACTGCGCCACTACCGCCCCTCTTGCCGGCTTTCGCGCTCCATGGGACGTGGTAGCTCTTGGTTTGGTACTCCACTTCCCTCCTGGAGCGCTACGCCGGAAGTTCGTGTCAGAGTCAGCCGCCTAGCGCCCGGCGTTACTTGACCACAAAAGTTATCGCCTCCATTGGGTCGCTACACAATTTCCCCCCCTTAAGTATCAGTTGGGCTCAGGTGACCTCACTGCCTGCCATCCGGCTATTTGACAGTGGAGGGCGTCACAGCCAAACTGATCAGCTCAGTTAAGGCATCCAGGTTTCACACATACAAAGAAAGAAAGACTTGAATTTATACAGCACCGGATGTCCCAAAGCGCTTTACAGGCCAATGAAGTACAGTCGCTGTTGTAATGCAGGAAACGCAGCAGCCAATTTGCGCACAGCAAGCTCCCACAAACAGCAACGTGATAAATGACCAGATAATCTGTTTTTTGTTATGTTGATTGAAGAAAAGTCATTTCTGCTAGAATACTGAGAGCTGCCAACACCCACAGAACTGCCCCCGGAAAGAGTCCGTGCCTTTCAGTGAAAGGAGCAGGAGAAATGTTTTTGGGGCAGGGGTTTCAATTATTCACGTGACCTTCTGAGTTGCGTTCCCTCACCCCCCCCACCCCCCCGAAAGAACAGTGATCGTACCTTCATCCGGGCAATAATCTTACACACCAACCACTTCTTCCAAGGAGGCCCCTTGAATCTCCTGAGGAGAGCATGAGAACAGCCGGTGTCCGACCTGCCGTGTGTCAGCGTGACTGCCACAGAGACTGGTTCCCATGACAACGCGCTGAGGAGCAGCGGCAGCTGAGGAGAAGCAGCTGGTGAAGAACCATGAGCTGGTGGGGGAGGCACTTACACAATCCGCTGGTACCGTGGGATTCACCCATTGCCCACTTGCATTTCAACATAAGGGAAAAGAAAGACTTGCATTTATAGAAACATAGAAAATAGGTGCAGGAGCAGGCCATTCGGCCCTTCTAGCCTGCACCGCCATTCAATGAGTTCATGGCTGAACATGCAACTTCAGTACCCCATTCCTGCTTTCTCGCCATACCCCTTGATCCCCCTAGTAGTAAGGACTACATCTAACTCCCTTTTGAATATATTTAGTGAATTGGCCTCAACAACTTTCTGTGGTAGAGAATTCCACAGGTTCACCAATCTCTGGGTGAAGAAGTTCCTCCTCATCTCAGTCCTAAATGGCTTACCCCTTATCCTTAGACTGTGTCCCCTGGTTCTGGACTTCCCCAACATTGGGAACATTCTTCCTGCATCTAACCTGTCTAACCCCATCAGAATTTTAAACGTTTCTATGAGGTCCCCTCTCATTCTTCTGAACTCCAGTAAATACAAGCCCAGTTGATCCAGTCTTTCTTGATAGGTCAGTCCCGTCATTCCGGGCATCAGTCTGGTGAACCTTCGCTGCGCTCCCTCAATAGCAAGAATGTCCTTCCTCAGGTTAGGCGACCAAAACTGTACACAATACTCCAGGTGTGGCCTCACCAAGGCCCTGTACAACTGTAGCAACACCTCCCTGCCCCTGTACTCAAATTCCCTCGCTATGAAGGCCAACATGCCATTTGCTTTCTTAACCGCCTGTTGTACCTGTATGCCAACCTTCAATGAGTGATGTACCATGACACCCAGGTCTCTTTGCACCTCCCCTTTTCCTAATCTGTCACCATTCAGATAATAGTCTGTCTCTCTGTTTTTACCACCAAAGTGGATAACCTCACATTTATCCACATTATACTTCATCTGCCATGCATTTGCCCACTCACCTAACCTATCCAAGTCGCTCTGCAGCCTCATAGCATCCTCCTCGCAGCTCACACTGCCACCCAACTTAGTGTCATCCGCAAATTTGGAGATACTACATTTAATCCCCTTGTCTAAATCATTAATGTACAGTGTAAACAGCTGGGGCCCCAGCACAGAACCTTGCAGTACCCCACTAGTCACTGCCTGCCATTCTGAAAAGTCCCCATTTACTCCTACTCTTTGCTTCCTGTCTGACAACCAGTTCTCAATCCATGTCAGCACACTACCCCCAATCCCATGTGCTTTAACTTTGCACATTAATCTCTTGTGTGGGACCTTGTCGAAAGCCTTCTGAAAGTCAAAATATACCACATCAACTGGTTCTCCCTTGTTCACTCTACTGGAAACATCCTCAAAAAATTCCAGAAGATTTGTCAAGCATGATTTCCCTTTCACAAATCCATGCTGACTTGGACCTATCATGTCACCTCTTTCCAAATGCACTGCTATGACATCCTTAATAATTGATTCCATCATTTTACCCACTACCATAGCGCCTTTCACGACCACCGGACGTCTCAAAGCGCCTTACAGCCAACGAAGTACTTTTGGAGTGTAGTCACTGTTGTAATGTGGGAAACGCGGCGGTCAATTTGCGCTCAGCAAGCTCCCACAAACAGCAATGTGATAATGACCCAGATAATCTGGTTTTTGTTATGTTGATTGAGGGATAAATATTGGCCCAGGACACCGGGTATAACTCCCCTGCTCTTCTTCAAAATACCGCCATGGGATCTTTTAACATCCACCTGAGAGGGCAGACGTAACGTCTCATCTGAAAGAGGGCACCTCCGACAGTGCAGCACTCCCTCGGCGCTGCACTGGAGTGTCAGCTTAGATTTTTTTTGTGCTCAAGTCCCTGTAGTGGGACTGGAACCCACAACCTTCTGACTCAGAGGTGAGAGTGCTACAGCTGACAAACTTAGGTTACGACAAGCCTGTATGTTGGCTCTCTGCTAATATTAATAACATTTTTTTTTGGAGTGTAGTCACTGTTGTAATGTGGAAAACGCGGCAGGCAATTTGCGCACAGCAAGCTCCCACAAACAGCGATGTGATAACGACCAGATAATCTGTTTTTCTGGTTTTGTTGATTGAGGGATAAATATTGGCCAGGACATCGGGGATAACTCCCCTGCTCTTCAAAATACTGCCACGGGGTCTTTTACATCCACCTGAGAGAACAGACGGGGCCTCTGTTTAAGGTCTCATCTGAAAGACGGCACCTCTGACAGTGCAGCATTCCCTCAGCACTGCACTGGGAGTGTCAGCTTAGATTTTTGTGCTCAAGTGCCTGGATACACAACCCTCTGACTCAGAGGCGAGGGTGCTGCCCACTGAGCCACAGCTGGTCTAAAGCCTCAACACATCCCCATGACAGCCCAAAATGCTTTACGAGGAAGCAATGGGTGTCACTTGGACGTTGTCTGTGGCAATATAAACTGGGCGATAGTGAGTCCGCAGGCCCGTTTTACACTTCCCTCCCTATTTTTATTTCCTGTGAAGCCAAATGGAAATAAAAACGGGGAGAGATGTAAACACAATGTCGCGATGACTCCCAAATCATTTTCGAAAATGCAGTCGGTATTGTTGCATATCCAGAACAGCAGCTAATTTGTCTTCAAGCCCCTCCATGGCCTCACCCCTCCCTATCTCTATAACCTCCTCCAGCCCGACAACCCTCCAAGATCTCTGCACTCCTCCAATTCTGGCCTCTTGCACATTCGGCTGCCCAGGCCCCAAGTTATAGATCCCTTTTCTAAACCTCTTGGTCTCTCTTGCCTCCATTAAGACGCTCCTTAAAACCTACCTCTTTGACCAAGCTTTTGTTCATCTCTCCTAATATCTCCTTATGTGACTCGGTGTTAGATTTTGTTTGATAAACACTGCAAGATCACGGCAAACGGCAAATGGGACGATATGACCAGTTCATCTGACTTTTGGTGTGGCTGGTTGAAGAGGAATGTTGGCCGGAGCACCAGGAGAACTCCCTGCTCTACTTAAAATAATGTCATGGAATTTTTATGTCCACCTGAACAGACAGATAGCATTTTGGTTTAGAACATAAGAACATAAGAAATAGGAGCAGGTGTAGGTCAACTGGCCCCTCGAGCCTGCTCCGCCATTCAATAAGATCATGGCTGATCTGATCATGGACTCAGCTCCACTTCCCTGCCCGCTCCCCATAACCCCTTATCCCCTTATCGGTTAAGAAACTGTCTATTTCTGTCTTAAATTTACTCAATGAACCTGCTTCCACAGCTCTCTGAGGCAGCGAATTCCACAGATTTACAACCCTCTGAGAGAAGAAATTCCTTCACATCTCAGTTTTAAATGGGTAACCCCTTATTCTAAGATTATGCCCCCTAGTTCTAGTCTCCCCCATCAGTGGAAACATCCTCTCTGCATCCACCTTGTCAAGCCCCCTCATAATCTTATACGTTTAGATAAGATCACTTCTCATTCTTTTGAATTCCAATGAGTAGATTAGCACCTTGCCAGCGAAGGTCGCACTCCCTCAGTGCTTGCATTGAAGTGTCAACCAGATTACACGGTGAAGTGTCGGAATGGGGCTTCTGATTTAGAGGCGAGTGTGCTCTCAACTGAGCCAAGCTGACGATTAATTTACAACAACAACAACTTGCATTTATATACCATCCTTAAAATAGTAAAACACCCCAAGGTGCTTCACTGGAGAATTATCAAACAAAATTTGACACCGAGTCATATAGGGAGGTATTAAAAAGAGATAGGTTTTAAGGATCGTGTTCAAGGAGGAGAGGCTTAGTGAGGGAATTCCAGAGCTTAGGGCCTAGTCAGTTGAAGGCACGGCTGCCAATGGTGGAAGGATGAAAATTGGGGATGCGCAAGAGGCCAGAATTGGAGGAGCGCAGAGATCTGGGAGGGTTGAAGGGCTAGAGGAAGTTCTAGAGATAGGGAGGGGTGAGGCCATGAAGGGATTTGAGGATAAGAATGAAAATTTTAAATTGAGACCTTGCAGGACTGAGAGCCAATGTAGGTCGGCGAGCACAGTGGGGAGAATGGGACTTTGTGCGTGTTACGATATGAGCAGTAGAGTTTTGGATGAACTCAAGTTTATGCAGGGTGGAAGATGGAAGGCTGGCCAGGAGAGTATTGGAATAGTCCAGTATAGAGGCAAGAAGGGCATGGATGAAGGTTTCAGCAGCAGATGGGCTGAGGTAAGGACGGAGATGGCCGATGTTACCGATGGACGAAGATGATGGAGCGGATTTGTGGTCAGAAGCTCACCACGGGGTCAAAAATGCAGCAAGTTTGCAAACAAGTGTGCATGTGCAACTTGAGGTGATCCAAAACTCGGCTGCCCATGTCCTAACTCGCACCAAGTCCCGCTTCCCCATCACCCCTGTACTTGCTGACCTACATTGGCTCCCGGTTTAGCAACGCCTCGATTTCAAAATTCTCATCCTTATTTTCAAATCCCTCCATGGCCTCACCCCTCCCTCTCCCCGTAATCTCCCCCAGCCCCACATCCCCCTGAGATGTCTGCGCTCCTCTCATTCTGCCCTCCTGAGCATCCCTGATTGTAATCGCTCAACCATTGGTGGCCGTGCCTTCTGTTGCCTGGGCCCCAAGCTCTGGAACTCCCTGCCTAAACCTCGCCGCCTCTCTACCTCTCTTTCCTCCTTCAAGACGCTTCTTAAAACCTACCTCTTTGACCAAGCTTTTGGTCACCTGGGCTAATTTCTACTTATGCGGTTCAGTGTCATATTTTTATCGCATAATACTCCTGTGAAGGCGCTATGCTAATACAAGTTGTTGTTGTTGCAAGGAGGGACTTAAGCATCTGGCTGCTGCCCTCCCTGCTGTTGTTGGAATGTGTGCACAGTTTACCCGTTGGTGTGCCACTTTAAATCTCGCAGGCTCTGCCCTGTCAGCTGCTCCACGTACCCTCAGGTGCGACAGTTGAGTAATATTCTTTCCAGCTGTTCCCCATCCTTTTCTCCAGCGAGAACACAGGATAAAGCAAACTGTGATATTCGCAATTGTAAAACACACTAAGGTTTGTAAGATTATTTCTCCTGCCGATTTAAGATCTTTAAATATTGTGTTGTGGTGAGCTTATGATGGTCTGAAACTCTCAAATATATAGGACAAAATCAACCTGTTTTTTTCTGGTTTGCTTGACTGACTTACTTAAATATAAGCTAGTCACTAATAAATCCAATAGGGAATTCAGGATGAACTACTTTATCCAGAGAGTGGGTATATTGGATGCACCTGTGAGTATGCTCACAGATAGAGCTGTTGAGTTGGGAGTAACTTAGCCAGTCACGTGATGTTCATAAGACTCAATAAAACCCCAGCCAGTTGAGTTCGGGGAATCCGTGATGAGACAGGTGGTTGTGAGCCTGGTGGATGAACTGGTAATGTGTAGTGTGATTATTAAACCAACTAGTTCTTAATAGCAATGTGTTGCTATGAGTTCTTAAGCAAAGAACCCATGAAGCAAACACATTACAGTGGGTATTTATTTTTTATTCGTTCCTGGGATGTGGGTGTGGCTGGCATTTATTGCCCATCCCTAATTGCCCTGGAGAAGGTGGTGGTGATCTGCCTCCTTGAACCGCTGCAGTCCGTGTGGTGAAGGTACTCCCACAGTGCTATAAGGGAGGGAATTATAATGTGGAACTCACTACCACAAGTGGTTCAGGCGAATAGCATAGATGCATTTAAGGGGAAGTTAGGTAAACACGAGGGAGAAAGGAAGGGAATGTCATGCTGATGGGATTAGATGGGGTGGGAGGAGACTCGTGTGGAGAATAGACACTGGCTTGGGCCTGTTTCTGTGCTGGTCATTTTATGTCATTCTATATAATATCTCCTCCCATGTGATATTATATAGAATCAGGGAAAGTAGCCGGTAAATGAAGTGCAAAAGGTGGAGGGGTTAAATTCTGTGTTCAGTAAAATGAGGGGTGTTTGGGTTGGAGCACTTACACAGTTGGGAACTCAGTTTTAGACTCAATCGTTCCTAGCTCAGGTATGGCACAGGTAGATGTGTTTTTAAAAAAAAAAAGAGCTCCCTTTTGTAATATAGCTCCCCCTAGTGGACGACTGCTCCACCTAGTGGGCTACTGTGGTAATGCAACTGCTGCTGTAAATACAATAAAAGTCACATGATGTATTGGAGCCATCTTGTAAAGTGTGTTTGTTAGTGATGTCGTAAGAATATAATCACACCTCTATTTCAACAATGGGCCTCGCCCCAACCTTTCGAACAGCACACTCTCTGACACCAAAGTGCACTTTTTACGTTGTACACCAACCATGCTGTTGTCCCTGTGCGTGGGACTAGTGCTGGTTAAGGGGCGTCTTGTGTTGTTGGCCCACGCCGACAAGAAACTGGACTAAGATGGTCCAAACTCATTTCATTTTAGAAGGTTTACAACCAACAGGCCAAGAAGACTTTTTTTTTCTCTGCAGGGAGAGGATTTTAATCTTGATCATAGAGGTGAAATCTAACTCACTGAATTACCCGATTCCTTTGCTAAGTTTAGGATCTATGCTTGGGCCCTCCTCTTCCTCATCGACATGCTGCCCCTTGGTGACATCATCCGAAGACATAAGGTCAGCTTTTATATGTACGTTGATGACACCCAGCTCTGCCTCCCCATCACCTCTCTCCACCCCTACACTGCCTCTGTGCTGTCAGACTGCTGGTCTGAAACCACTCCCCACTTTCCTCCAGATAAATATTGGGAAGACTGAAGCCATCGTCTTCAGTCACTGCCACTAACTCCATACCCTTGCCACTGATTCCATTCCCCTCCCTGGCCACTGTCTCGGGTTGTCAAGACTGTTTGCAACCTCAATGTCCTGTTTGAGATGAAGATGGGCTTCTGACCCCCATATCCCCTCCATCACAAAGACTGAGCACTTCCGCTTCTGTAACACTGCCTGTCTCCGCCCCTGGCTCGACACATCTGCTGCTGAAGCCCACATTGCCACCGTTGACACTTCCCCAAAGCTCTCCTGACTGTCCTTCCCCCCTCCATAAACTTTCAGCTCATCCAAAACTCTGCTGCCCCTCTCCTGTCCTGCACTAAGTCCCGCTCACCCATCATCCCTGCCCTTGCTGATATACATTGGCTTCTGGGCTCGCAGTGCTCTCATCACCATGTTTAAATCCCTCCATGGCCTCACCCCTCCCCATCTAGGTTACCTCCTCCAACCCTATAATCCCCCCCTCCTAGAACCCTTCATTGCTCTGACTTTCCATTGCCTTAAAAGTGGAAGCAAGTTCAATAATAATTTTCAAAAGGAATTGAAAGGGAAAAGTTTGCCGGGCAGTGGGGAAAAGAGCAGGGCAGTGGGACTAATTGGAGAGCTCTTTCACAGGCTCGATGGGCTTGTAAGATATAAGACTTCTGTCCGTGACCACCACAAACCATGCTGGGTACAGGTATATTGTAAATAAGCATAACAGCTTTCATTAAGTGGGTTACATCCAGTAACAAGATGTAATACAAGGCGATAGTCGACAGTCTGTCCCTCGAAACCCCGGCGAGGCCCAATGATTGATGGCGGTGTGGTCCCTTGCTGTGCTCTGCTGACTCTAAGGGGCCGAAATTCAGCTCCCCATAAAGACCGTTACTGCCCATTTGCAGCGGGGTCGAGGGGCCGCTGATTTCTGGTTGAATGGCTGATGCAAGCTAAATTCAGCTCGTGGGTTTTTCTGGCGGTCCCCACTTCCGCTCTGCCGACTGGCCGTGCGTGCGTCATCAATACGCGCACCGCCGGGAACCCCCCCACCCGCCCCCCCCCCTCACCTCCCGAGAAATGTAGCAAGTAACATCTTCTTGCCGCTGAGCGGTGCTCCCGACAGCTTTTTCTGTGCTGCATCATTCTACGATTCTATGATTTGGCCTTGTGTGCAGCCCTCCATCTATTGGAGGCTGTGTTTTAAACCACCTCAGCCCCACACTCCGAAATATTCTCGCTGAACCCCTCCGCCTTTAATACCCTCCTTAAAACCCGACTCTTTGACAAAGCTTTTACTCAGCTCTCCGAACATGGCTTTCTTTGTCTAGGCGCCCATTTTGGTCTGATTGTGCCTCGGTGATGCGCCTTGGGACTTCATTAAACGCACAATATAAATGTAGGCTGTCGTTGTTATTAAGCAGTGACTGCTGGTGGTGGCAGCAGCAGGGGAATTGTGTTTCAGAACATGACATAACTGGACTGGAATTCGGGGCCACAAAAACAAGATTTAATAAGAAGAGGCAGAGTGAGCACTGAGCTATTAATCACAGAAAGCTTCTAATTGAACTGGGGGGGGGGGGGGGGGCAGTGAGGGGGAGGGTACACCCTGTACAGGTACTTCAGGTGATACTTGACTCAATACCAAAACAGTGTCCGTAAGCTGGCCATTGTGAGAGCATTGTATCTGTACCGACATTCATTCAATCATTAACCCAGTGTACTTCAGTAATATTGTTTCTATCATCACCTCTCTGTTTAGTTTGGCCGCAAAACCCTAGCGCCCGTCGATAAATTCATTAGTCATGGGGAAGGGAGGCTATGGGCTAGAAATTCGCTTGGGCGGGGCTCCTTAGGAGCTAATATGCCCTGGGTGCTAAATTTAGCGCCAGAAGATTTTTAGCGCCGGGCCCAGCAAAATTCAGTTCCAACGCCCTGAGAGTGGAGTGGAGCGCTCAGGAAAGCGTTCTACACTTCTCTTGGGGCGCTAGGCCGTGTGAGCAACTGAATATCCCGTGCTAAAGGGCCGGCTTCGGCGCACCCTGAGAGAGGCCTCCCTGCAAAAATAAAACCCCCATCAGAACAAAATTCACAAAAAAAATACCTTACTGACCCCAAATAAAGTTCAATCGCAAGAAAGAAAATCCCTCAAATCAATCACACTGACCTGATGCAGTCCTGCCTTCCCTCAGCGCCCCGGGACAGCTCTGCCCGCCAGGCTTTCCCCGGCGAGGTCACCGCGGGGCGCGACGGGTGGCGAGCTTCCGTATCGCTACCGGGGGGGGGCGTGGCACACCGACGCAGCGCTCCCGGGCGATACTCCTCAGCGCCGCCGGTAACTGCACACCGAAGTTGCCGAGCGGCGCTATTGTCGGCGCTCACTGGCGCCAACTCGTTAGCGCCCCTCACAGGGGGCGCTATCCAGCCGAATTGTTGGCCCATTCTGATTATGCTCACTTGTTCATTTTCGGTCAGCTCCCTTGCACTGCCAGGCCAGGCAGCTCCGAATCCGCTATTGGCTGTGGGAGGCTACCAAGGTGAGCAGCCAAGGCGATTCTTGGTCTCGGTGACATAAGGACAGGTTAACGAAATTGGCTTTATTTCCCGTGGAAGGGAGGAGGCTTCTGAAGGGAATTGAAGAGCTGCTCCAGGCACGTTGCTCACTCTGGTGATGCGATCAAATACCAGGGGGTACAATTAAAAAAACGTGTAGAATTTTTGTCGCAGGTACGATAGGCCGAATGTGCTGTGTCAGTCTATAATTCTGTATTACTCTACGAAGAGAAAGATGTCAGAAGCTACTTTATTAGCCAAAGGACGATAGATTTATGGAATAAGTTTACCAGGGTATGCTACTGATGTGTATAGTATAAATGGGCTCAAGAAGCTTCTTAGGCCGCTAATGGCGGTGGGGCGGTAAATTTTGTGCCGGAAAATGGCAGCCAAAAGTTCGGTTGCTGCGCCGTGAGTCTGGAGTGGAGCGCTAAGGGAGGCGTCCCACACTTCTCTTGGGGTGCTAGGCCGGGTGAGCAACTGAACATCCCGAGCTAAAGGGCGGCTTCGGAGCGAACCTGAGAGAGGCCACCCTGAAAAAAAAAAATCAAAACCAAAAACATTCCTGATAAAGTACCCCGCCCACCCCAATAAAAGTGAATCACAAAAAAACCCCAAAGAAATATCAATTTCACTCCATCTTTTCCAATCATTGTATCCCTTAACGCCCCGGGACAGCTCTGCATGCCAGCTTTCTCTGGCGGTGTCACTAGGGGGCGCTACGGATGCCGCTCCAACCAAATAGCGCATCGCTGTCGAAACCGGGGGCGTTGGACACAGGCACGATGCTCCCAGGCAGTACTGCTCAGCTCCTCTGCAAAACCGGCACCGAATTTCCCGGCGGGGCGCTAGAGGCTGGCCGCCCGGGCGCTAAGAATTTCAAGACCCATTACTGCCCCTCCGGAGCGCTAACAGAGGCGCAATCCCAACGAAAATCCAGCTCCATATTTCTTAATGGAGAGCTAAGGGATTGAAGGATATTGTCAATAGCTCCAAGTCGCTCTCTGAAAAATGGACAAAGCTGGTTGCAAATTGCCCTTTTCCGCTCCCGACAATGCTGATATTTAATGTCAGTCGCACTCACCACTTACAAATAATTAAAATGCTTTATCACTCCCTGACCTTTCCTGCTGATGAAGTCTGCCACTTAGGTAAATAATCAAGATGCGTCAATAAATAATTAATCTTGATTTTTGGCACTTGTGTTGCTGTGTCACTGGGTCTAATTCTTTTTAATGAGTTTCTTAATGCAAGTGAATAGCAAATAGTCTAATGTTATTAAAAGTCGATGCTATTAAAAGATATGAGTGAGCTTATTTAGTTATGAGTGTTATTACCCCAAGCACTTCTGTGACTTCCCACTGTTTAGCTGGTTACAAATCCGGAAGGAATCCTTCCACCTGACATCCTCAATCACTCAAGCAGCAGTGATGTTTAGGAGCAGGCTTTTACCAGCGCAGGCCGCGTGTAGCAATTGTTGCTAAGGACACTTGTTTGGCTCAGGAACTGGAGCAGAGGGACTTCTGGGAAATAGCATCTCTGCGAATTGATCCTGTACAGTGACTGAATAAAATCAGATTCAATTGGTATTACAAGGCATCCCAAGACCTTTCATTAGATTTTGGAGATATTCTTCTGTGAAAGTCACAAATCAGTGCCACAGTCACAATATCAGTATTTGTGCAACTGCTCTTTGCTCCTTGAGTTTCAAAAATATAGGCCTGGGAGTTCTGCCCCCTTCGCTTTTCAGTGGGCCGGGAGTGTTATGTCTGTACTGTATTTATGAATGACTCCACGAGGCAATGTGTTGTACTCAAACTGTAGTAACCTTGGTCCTTTATTCGTAACTCCAGAGTGAGGCAGCCGCATGGTGGCTATCCTTTTATACAGCCCCTGCCACCAGACCAGGAAACCCCGGTCTCCACCAGTTGCACCCTCTAGTGGTGCCAGCATAGTATTTACACAGTGTAAACCTTATTGAAAGTGCATCAGGTAAATAAGTCTTATGTGACTATGCAGTGACTACACAGAGTATATCTATAGTCTGCATATATAAAAGGGAGCGGGAGGAAACTCAAAGATGCAGGGAACCTGCATCTTCGCCTCTGTTTATCGCCACACCAACCACCCCCCCCCCACCCCGACCCCCCCCCCAACTTCCTCATTTCCTGGGAGACACTTTCCGTAGGTGCAGACTGCACCAGCCCATAAGTAGGTGGGTGTTTAGAAAATGCATGTCAATACTCTCACCATTTTGTGCTGATTTGAAAGCTGTGTGTAAGGGGCCCCTGCTCGGTCCTGGACCCGGTGTTTACTGGTTGGCAGAAAGGGAGGGACAATCTCCTTGCCAGTCAGGGCCGGTACAAATGCTCAGGAAGCACTGCTTTGCACAGACTTCCTGAAAAGGCACGGATTTTGTGAGATTCGAGGTTAGACAGATTTTATTGTGCAGCTTCACACTATTTAAAAGAAAAGAAATAAATTAGTAGAGCCCGTGGCTCGGTGGGAAGCACTCTCATCTGAGTCAGAAGGGCGTGGGTTCAAGTCCCAGGGACCTGAGCACAAAAATCTAGGCTGACGCTCCAGTGCAATACTGAGGGAGTGCTGTACTGTCGGAGGTGCCGTCTTTTGGATGAGACGTTAAACCAAGGCCGCGTCTGCTCTCTCAGTCGATGTAAAAGATCCCACATACTGTATCAAAGAACAACAAGGCAGTTATACCTGGTGTCCTGGCCAATATTAATCCCTTGGTCAACATCACTAAAAAATAGATAATCTAGCCGTGATCACATTGCTGTTTGTGGAAGCTTGCCTATGCGCAAATTGGCTGCAGCATTTCCTACATTACAAGGGTGACTGCACTCCAAAACGACTTTATTGTAAAGCGTTTTGAGACGTCCTGAGGTTGCGAAAGGCGCTATATAAATGCAAGTCTTTCTTTGAAATAAATATAACCTAAATAAAACTAGAACATTAAAGGATTGTGTCCCATGATGGTAAACAATTTGGGCTTGACCTTTTTGAACTAAGGGGGTGTGAAATTGCCCCATGCTGGGTTTGGGGCGCATCATTTAAATTAACTGAAAACTGAGATGGGCGGGAGAAAGTTTCTAAATTCGGCACTTTGTCTCCCAAATCGGAGAGCTGCGTTGTCGGAGTGTGAAATGGCCTCCGCGTGGCAGTAGCGGGACGAGAGAGGGACAGAAGCACGGCGATGTCCCGCCACTTGTCGGCTGCGGACTCTACATCCCTTTCTGTGGCCACCAGGAAGGGTGTTGGCTGGGCCAGTGACCCTAGCCCCCCCCCCCCCCCCCCCCGCAAGAAGAGAAGCCGGGTTGCCTATTGGCGGCCGGGCCCAACCAGCGGCCGCCATTGTCGCGCTGACTGCAAAGTCGTCCGACAAAAAAAAAAGATGGTGGCCGCGGCGACCCTTGAAGGGTGGACGGGGCGCGCCCAGCCACCACAGCTTCGCGACACGCAGCCGGTGGCACCGCCCCGCGCCAACCTCGCTCCCGCGGGGCGATAAGGGGTTCAGCGCGCACAGCGATGATGTCATCTGTGTGTGCGCCACTGCCCGGGGGAGAACGCTACAGTTCGCGGCACAAAGCCGTTTTCGGTGCCGCCATCCTGGGGCAGATTCCGGCAAGGTCACTTCTGCCGCCTGCCCCGCACCCCCGGATGAAAAGTCCTCTCCGTCCCGATAGCGCCTCCCTAACAGGCCTTTCCGAAAGGGGCAATTTCGGTCCGCAAGGTGTCTTTATTAATTTTTAAAACAACATTTCACATCTGGGTTAAAGGCATGAACTACAATTCTTGCTAAAAAGAGGCAACTCAACAAGGATTTTTGCTCATTTACTGAAAGAAATAAAGAAGACATCATTATTTAAAGATAACAGTTAAAGCTCTATGGTTTAATTGCAATATTTGGCTCTTTTCGACAACGAATTTTTACTCTCCTTTGTTATTTTATATAAAATTTGAAATTTCTGCTATTTCCCCCGAAAAATGAATGTTGAAAATAAACTCTTTGTAGTTTGCCAATCACAAATGTAAGAAATGATATTTTCCTCAATACACTCAGTTAAGAGCTGGAAGTTTGGAATTTGGTTTGCTATGAGATGCACTTTAATTGAAATGACAGTGTGTTATTAGAATGCTGGTTCAAGTCCAACATAACAAGAGAGTTCAAGCGGGTATTAGGAGAGCTAGCCAAAGCAAGTTTAAGCAGTGTCCTCAGTGAACCTGACAGGAGTGACTGAGAATCATAGAAAGGTTACAGCATGGGATAAGGCCATTCAGCCCATCGAGCCCGTGACAACTCTCAGCTAGTCCCACTCCCCCCGCCCTTTCCCCGTAGCCCTGCAAAAAAATTTTTGATTCCATATATAAAAATGTACTGATTAAAATTCAGACAGCTTCAATTAACTGTATGATAAGAACTGAGGAGTTATCAGTGTGGTGGGGGGCGAGGAAGTGTAAGTGGGAAGGGGAAGTGTAAGATTAACTTCATCTCTTCTTGCTCACCCCCACCCCTCCTCCCCTTCTCTGTTTTTTCCCCCTTCCACCAAATCCCGTCACTGTCCAGCTTGTAATAGTCAACAGATGCCCAAAACTGGAACCCAACAGGTATTTATAGCCCAGAGTCCTGTCCAGTCAGCTGTTGACTGCGCGATCACACTTGTGTATGTGTGTGTGCCTGGTGAGGGGGACGTCAGTCCTTATCACATTTCTCCTGCTCTCTGTTGTCTGCCTGCCGAGTAGGATCCATTAGAGGCCGTTTAAGAAGAAGCTTCAAAAGCTCCCAACAATCGAACTGTACCGAGTCGGGAAAATCAATCCTCCGGAAGGTACAGTAACACTTGGCTTGTGGTGTGAAAAGGAAACCTTCGAATGGAAAGTAGCACTTTTTTCCCAGTTTGAATTTCTCTTTGCTCTCGCACTCTTTGTTGCTGGCGAGCTTGGGCGAGGGGGTTATTTTTAGTCTGTGTGGGGACAGCTGTTGCTGGAGAGGCCATGCTCTCCTATTGTGCCCTCGCTGGGTGCTTGTACCTGCTCCGTTGCATAACGTTGCAAACATTTCAACTCACCTCGGAAATGGTGAGAGGGGGTGAATAGGACTGCTTGCTGCTGCCTGGGGTTAGTGGTGGGGGCGGGGAATTGGAACCTGAGAACAAAATCCGATTGGTTTAATGTGCTGGAGAGCAGGGGCCGGTTCGGCCTTCAGTCACCTTGCTACCTGAACTGTGCGTTAACTATCATAACGCTGGGTTATTCGCTTTACCCTCGGAGTGGAAGCAGAGGGTGGGGGATGGGGAGTGAGGGGGTCTGCCCAGGTTGTTCCTGCAGCCTCCAGCGGGTGTACTATGGATGCAACTGCAGAATGACACCCCCACATCTGGATGAATGACTGTGGACACAGGGTTCAGAGGGCAAGCCTTAAAAATAAACTCTTGTTTTATTTTGTCATTTGTGCTGTTGTATTGGAGTCAACTTAAGACTGCAGTTGCATATGGAGGAGAGGAGAGCTGTACAATGGATAGGTTTAATATGTAACAGAAATGTAAGGTGTGATTGATTCGTATTAATACGCTTTCGGGAGGGGAATTGCATATCGCCCCAGTTACAGCCGTGAGGCGGGACTTCCTGTACCAGGCACAGAAGCGCCGCCCCGTGAGCTAAGGGCTTACCCGCCGCAAAAACCTCGCGCTCCACTTCCTCTCGGGGGCGATAGCCAATGCAAATTTTCCAGCGCTTTGCGGTAAAGAGGAGGGCCAGGCTGCCGACTCTGTGAGCGGGAAACGGGGCCGGCGCTGGACCGCGGTGGGGCACACCAGCCGAGTGCCGGGCCGCAAGGTCGCGGCCCAGACTCCGCGGTCTGTGAAACCGAAGGAGGGGCGCGAGCTGCAAGTCAGCCATTTAAAGAACACCTCCCCCTCTAATTGTTACCCTGCGAGCGGCCCATGGCCCGGCACGTGCCCTGCGAAGCTGTCGCGGGCATTGTAGTCCTCTCCGGTGCAGCGGGTCCGGGGCACTACCGGTTAGTGCCGGCATTAACCTCCCACCTAATTTCGCCAGAGCGGCGCCGCACCCGGGTGAATAGTCGTTTGCGTCCCGTTAGCGAACAGGAGGGCCAAATGACCCGAATTTCCCCCCCCCCCGCCACAGTATCCACTGTTTAGTCAAACCTAAGTCTCTGGAAGCTGGACTTAACCTACACATATGTTCACAGAGGGACAACGGGTGTTGCGATGGGGCCTGATACACAGGCCCACTGCGAGGCCTGGAGCGGTGGATCATGGACTTGCATGCAGGCTCGCGGGAAGGCACAGAGGGGTGGGTCACGGCAGACAGACCTACAGATCTCAGAGCCATGGGTTGGTCGACAGTATCATGACCCACAGGGAGAACCAGTGTGGTCAGTCAGAGCCTTATAAATAGGCCCATGGAAAGCCTCTGTGTGGTAGGCCAGAGCATTGTTTGTAGGCATGTACAGAGGCCTAGGGTGGTGGATCAAGACCTCGGACCCGCAGTGAGGACCAGTGCATGGGGTCAGATCCCTTCACACAGGGGCATGTGTACTGAGAGAGGGCACAGTAGCAGAATCATCATTATTAACACATTTCTCACATCATTATCTAACCACACTGAAAGACTGTATGAAAAATTTTCTCAAATTTCTATTGAGGTATAAATATGGCCCGAGCAACAGAATGATTGTCTTCTCCTTATGTGGCTCAGTGTCAAATTTTTGACTTATAATCCTCCTGTGAAGCGCCTTGGGACGTTTCACTACGTTAAAGGCGCTATATAAATACATGTTGTTGTTAATGTGAAGCAGGAATGGAGACATTCAATTGCCAGCTTGAGGAGGACACTTCAGGTGTGCTATAGTTAGAGGAGAGCAGGAGTTTGGGGGTAAGTGATGTTAGGAGTATTTGTCCCGGACCTGGTGTGGTGAGGCTTCCCATGGCCTCCATTCTGGTACTGAGGAAGAATGGAGCGAACATTAGGTCCTGGAATTGGTAGATGATAAATTTCAGGTCGCATGCTTATCTCAACCACAATGATAGAGAGTTTTAGAAACTTAGAAAATAGGTGCAGGAGTAGGCCATTCGGCCCTTCGAGCCTGCATCACCATTCAATATGATCATGGCTGATCATGCATTTCAGTACCCCATTCCTGCTTTCTCTCCATATCCCTTGACCCCTTTAGCCGTAAGGGCCATATCTAACTCCCTCTTGAGTATATCCAATGAACTGGCATCAGCAACTTTCTGTGGTAGAGAATTCCACAGGTTCACAATTCTCTGAGTGAAGAAGTTTCGGTCCTAAATGGCTTACCCCTTATCCTTAGACTGTGACCCCTGGTTCCGGACTTCCCCAACATCGGGAACATTCTTCCTGCATCTAACCTGTCCAGTCCCGTCAGAATTTTATATGTTTCTATGAGATCCCCTCTCATTTTGTATTTAAAGGGACATGCTCAACAGATCTTAGGGCTGATTCTTCTGAAATCATTTCTTAATGACGCTCCTGTTGTAAGGTCGCCATATACTGATTGTACCATATGTACCATATATACTGATTGATTGTACCATGCAAAGCGATTTCTTTGTGATCACCTTTCCCCAGCCAAACATGACTTCACAATGACCTGAAAGAACTTGCATTTATATAGTGCCTTCCATGGCCAGAGGACGTCTCAAAGGGCTTCGGCCAATGAAGTACTTTTGAAGTGTAGTCACTATTTTACTGCAGGGAGACATGGCAACCAGTTTGCGCACAGCAAGCTCCCACACAGCAATGAGAAAAATGACCAGGTAATCTGTTTTTGAGATGTTTGTTGAGGGATAAAGATTGGACAGGACACTGGAATAGATCCCCAGCTCATATGAATGCAGATGAGACTGTATGGCCTAGAAATTCAGAGAAAGCTCACAAGGTTGATTCCCGAGATGAAAAAAAAAAGACTTGTATTTATATAGCGACTTTCACGACGACCGGACGTCTCAAAGCACTTAAAGGGATTGTCATATGAAGAAAGGTTGAGCAGGTTGGGCCTATACTCATTGGAGTTTAGAAGAACGAGAGGTGATCTTATTGAAACGTCTAAGATTCTGAGGGGGCTTGACAGGGTAGATGCAGAGAGGGTGTTTCCCCTCGTGGGGGAATCTCGAACTAGGGGGCATAGTTTCAGAATAAGGGAAATGAGGAGGAATTTCTTCTGTCAGAGCATCGTGGATCTTTGGAATTCTCTACCCCAGAGAGGAGTGGAGGCTGGGTCATTGAATATATTTAAGGTGAAGATAGAGAGATTTTTGAACGATAAGGGAGTGAAGGGTTATGGGGAGCGGGCAGGGAAGTGGAGCTGAGGCCAGGATCAGATCAGCCATGATCTTACTGAATGACGCAGTCGGCCCGAGGGGCCAAATGCCTTACTCCTGCTCCTATTTCTCGGAGGGGGGCCACTAACAACTCCTGCTAAATATCGCGGGAGTTTAGCGGCGGCGGTAACCCATAGCAATGACGATGTCATCACCAAGTGCAGCGCCCCGCTAGCGATGCCAGCGACAGCTTCAAGGGGTGGGTACAGGGCGGCCGGCCTCTCGTGGGGCGCTAATTAAAGGGGAAGGTGTGGGCCATTTCCAAAAAAAATCCAGCTGATTTTTTGCCGAGCGTCCCGTTGGTGCTTTGACTGCACGGTGCGTGCCGCGATCGGTCGGCCCGGCACTCTGCTCAAGTGTCAGGCTGTTGGCACGGCAACTCCGCTCCCCGGTGGTCCAGTGAGGCCCCTTTCATTACTGCAGACTTTGCGGCTTGGGCCCTTCCCTTTAATGAAGGGGAGATTCCCTCCTACGCGGCCCAGTGCGTAGCGCTGCGCTGTGCTTCCGACCCGACTGCCCCCCTCCCGACCTGTCCAGCCTGCTCACGCCCCAGAAAGGACGTGGGGCGTGTTATTTTGCACCCCACTTCCTTTCGGGGGCAGTAACACTAATTTAGCGAGTGGGGCGGGACTTCTCGGATGTTACCGCCCCTAAACAGGACACAATGGAATGTTCCCCCTCTATTTATTTGATTTCCTGAATGATCCTTTCAAGTAGTTGATCATAAAGCACTCGAGGTGCAGGCTAAAAACGCAATGGGTAGCAGTGGGCCCTGAAACACTCAGAGAAAATGACCTTGTGATATGCAGACATAGAAACATAGAAAATAGGTGCATGAGTAGGCCATTCGGCCCTTCGAGCCTGCACCGCCATTCAATGAGTTCATGGCTGAACATGCAATTTCAGTACCCCATTCCTGCTTTCTCACCATACCCCTTGATCCCCCGAGTAGTAAGGACTTCATCTAACTCCTTTTTGAATATATTTAGTGAATTGGCCTCAACAACTTTCTGTGGTTACAGGACAGGAATACTGAGCACAATGTGGGCAACACAATGTCAGCTGTTAGAATCATAGACTAGTACAGTACAGAAAGAGGCCATTCACCCATCGAGTCTGCGTCGGCTCTTTCGAGGAGCAATCCAGTTAGCTCCACTCTCCCGCTCTTTCCCCGTATCCCTGCAATTTTTTCTCCTTCAAGTATTTATCCAATTCACGTTTGACAGCTACTATTGAAGCCCCATCAGGCAGTGTACTCCAAATCCTAACCACTTGTTACGTCTAAAAGTTTCTCCTCATGTCGCCTCTGGTTCTTTTGCCAATCACCTTAAATCCGTGCCGTCTGGTTATCGACCCGTCAGCCATTGGAAACAATTTCTCTTTATTTGCTCTGTCTCGAACCCTCACGATTTTAAACCCCTCGATCAAATCTCCTCTCAATCTTCTCTGCTCTAACGAGGCTGAGGGAAATGGGATGGTGCATTGGGTTCCACTGGAACCTGGGACTTGGGTTGAAGTCTACCACCTGGTGATGGATGAAAATCTCCTCTGTCTGCTGATTGCAAGGGTCCGGTGTATTGCAGGCTTGGCGAATCTCCATCCAGCTCCTGGTGGGCACAGGCCCACAGTGCAATAACTGCTGCTTCAGCATCCGTTGCACTAAATCGACAATTTCAGAAAGGCTGCAGGATGTATGGTGTGTGAAAGAAAACAAAGAAAACACCAGACGTCCCAAAGCACTTTACAACCAATGAAGTACTTTTGGAGTGTAGTCACTGTTAAAATGTGGGAAACACTTCTATCAAACCTCCTCTCAATCTTCTCTGCTCCAATGAGAACAACCCCAGCTTCTCAAGCCTATCAACATAACTGAACTCCCTCATTCCTGGAACCATTCTCATTAATGATTTGGAAAGCGATGTCAGACATGCGCAGTAGAAGGTGTTCTTTACGGCTGAGGGTGAGACACGTGATTGGGCCAGAGGGAGCTTTACTAACCGTCTAACCATCTGTCCTGAGGGTGCGCAGTGTTGACATGACATTACCAAAGACAAGGTCCCTGAACTTTGAGCACAAAAATTTGCAATCCCCTCCCTTGCCCAAAATACAATAGTGAAGTAAGAACAGGCGGCATTCAGCATCAGGCAACATCAGCTGTGGACATGGTGTTTTTTTGGGGGGAAGTATATTCAAAGGTGAATGAACCATAAATAATTTTACTTTTACAAATGTGACATAAACAATGCACAGAAGGCTCTCTCAATCCACTGGAGATTGAATATATTTCACTCAGTACATTGCTGACTAACTGGGGCTGTAATGATCCGTAGTCGATGAAATTATAAGATGCCAAGATCAATGTGAATGAGGAAAGAAAGACTTGGATTTATATAGCGCCTTTCAGGACCACCGGACGTCTCACAGCATTTACAGCCAATGAAGTACTTTTGGAGTGTAGTCACTGTTGTAATGTGGGAAACGCAGCAGCCAATTTGCGCACAGCAAGCTCCCACACACAGCAATGTGATAATGACCAGATAATCTGTTTTTTCTTGTTCTGTTGATTGAGGGGTAAATATTGACCCAGGACACCAGGGATAACTCCCCTGCTCTTCTTCAAAATAGTGCCATGGGATCTTTTACGTCCAACTGAAAGAACTTCTTGGTTCAACGTCTCATCCGAAAGATAGCACTTCCGACAGTGCAGCATTCTCTCAGCACTGCACTGAAGGGTCAGCCTTGATGTTTTGTGCTCAAGTCGCTGAGTGGGACATTATTCAGACCATCTTATCCATCTAGAGAAACCATCACAGCATCCAAGTGTCTCTAGGATTTTTTGACGTTATTGTCCATTCCAAATGTCAATTACTGTGTGTGAGGAGGAATTTCCTGACAACAGTCATCTTCAGCAATTTGAACTGTGTCCCCTTCACAACCTTCAGCACTTGCCTTGAAATAGTGCTCCAGATTTGCCTTGTTTTTATATAACTTGTTCCTGGCATCTGGGCAACATTGACGAGGCAGTATTTACTGCCCATTCCTTGCTGCCCTGAGCGTAGGATTGGAGTAAGCTGTACTGAGGGAGCACTGCGCTGTCGGTGGTGCTGTCTTATGGATGCGATGTTAACCGAGGTCCCGTCTGCCCTCTCAAGTGGACATAAGAACATAAGAATATAAGAACATATGAAATAGGAGCAGGAGTAGACCACCTGGCCCCTTGAGCCTGCTCCGCCATTCAATAAGATCATGGCTGATCTGATCATGGACTCAGCTCCACTTCCCCGCCCGCTCCCCATAACACTTTATTCCCTTATCGCTCAAAAATCTGTCTATCTCCACCTTAAATATATTCAGTGACCCAGCCTCCACAGCTCTCTGGTGCAGCGAATTCCATAGATTTACAACCTCTGAGAGAAGAAATTCTTCCTCATCTCAGTTTTAAATGGACGACCCCTTATTCTAAGACTATGTCCCCTAGTTTTAGATTCCCCTATGAGTGGAAATATCCTCTCTGCATCCACCTTTTCGAGCCACCTCATTATCTTATATGTCCGTTGGGCGGGCCACATTGTTCACATGCGTGACACGAGACTCCCAAAGCAAGCGCTCTACTCGGAACTCCTACACGACAAGCGAGCCCCAGGTGGGAAGAGGAAACATTTCAAGGACACCCTCAAAGCTTCCTTGATAAAGTGTAACATTCCCACCGACACTTGGGAGTCCCTGGCCAAAGACTGCCCTAAGTGGAGGAAGAGCATCCGAGAGGGTGCTGAGCACCTCGAGTCTCGTCGCCGAGAGCATGCAGAAAATAAGCGCAGGCAGCGGAAGGAGCGTGCGGCAAACCAGACTCCCCACCTACCCTTTCCTCCAATGACAGTCTGTCCCACCTGTGACAGAGACTGTAATTCCTGTATTGGACTGTTCAGTCACCTGAGAACTCACTTTTAGAGTGGAAGCAAGTCTTCTTCGATTTCGAGGGACTGCCTATAATGATGATGATGTTTCGATAAGACCACACCTCATTCTTCTGAACTCCAATGAGTAGAGGCCCATCCTACGCAACCTTCATAAGTTAACCCCCTCATCTCCGGAATCAACCTAGTAAACCTTCTCTGAACAGCTTCCAATGAAAGTATATCCTTCCTTAAATATAGAAACCAAAACTGTACGCAATACTCCAGGTGTAGCCTCACCAATACCCTGTACAGTTGTAGCAGGACTTTTCTGCTTTTATACTCTATCCCCTTTGCAATAAAGGCCAACATTCCATTTACCTTCCTGATTACTTGCTGTACCTGCATACTAACTTTTTGTGTTGCATGCATGAGGACCCCCAGGTCCCTCTGTACTGCAGCACTTTGCAGTTTTTCTCCATTTAAATTATAATTTGCTTTTCTATTTTTACTGCCAAAGTGGATAACCTCATATTTTCCCACATTACACTCCATCTGCCAAATTTTTGCCAACTCACTTAGCCTGTCTATATCCCTTTGCAGATTTTTTGTGTCCTCACAATTTGCTTTCCCATCCATCTTTGTATCATCAGCAAACTTGGCTACATTACACTCGGTCCCTTCTTTCACGTCATTAATATAGATTGTAAATAGTTGAGGACCCAGCACTGATCCCTGGTGCACCCCACTAGTTACTGGTTGCCAACCAGAAAATGACCCATTTATCCCGACTCTCTGTTTTCTGTTAATCCTCTATCCATGCTAATATATTACCCCCAACGCCATGAGCTTTTATCTTGTGCAGTAGCCTTTTATGTGGCACCTTATCGAATGCCTTCTGGAAATCCAAATGCACCACATCCACTGGCTCCCCTTTATTCACTCTGCTCATTACATCCTCAAAGAACTCCAGCAAATTTGTCAAACATGATTTCCCTTTCATCAAACCATGTTGACTCTGCTTGATTGAATTATGCTTTTCCAAATGTCCCGCTACTGCTTCCTTAATAATGGACTCCAGCATTTTCCCAATGACAAGATGTTAGGCTAACTGGTCTATAGTTTCCTACTTTTTGTCTGCATAAAAGATCCCATGGCGCTATTTTGAAGAAGAGCTTAGGGAGTTCTTCACCGGTGTCCTGGCCAATATTTATCCTTCAACCAACATCATGAAAAACAGATTATCTGGTCATTACCTTATTGCTGTTTTTGGGAGCTTGCTGTATGCAAATTGGCTGTCGTGTTGGCTTCATTTGAACAGTGACCACACTTCAAAAGTACTTAATTGGCTGTAAAGTGCTTTGGGATGTCTCCCAAGAGAAGGGCTGCTACATAAAAAGCAGTTGAACTCATTTTAGACAGGGAGCGTCCAGCTGGCACAGAGAGAAGACTTGGATTCCATCGGTCTGGATTAGTAGAAGTGCAGTTTGACTCTTAACCCTCTTCCCCACCCCATCGTATAAGAACATTTATTGAAATTCAAAGACCGTACCTCGAGGCTTGTTAAAGAGCTCACATCATCAGTTATCCATGGCCATGTCTGATTAAACCAGAGCCTAAAGTAAAACTTCTGACTAAAGAGCAAAGTAATTACTTGGCACACAATGCAATCTATTTCCAGAAAGGCCTTGGGTTGAATTTCCCCTTAACACTTAAATTTGGCAAAAAAAAGGGAAGGGTGAACTCAATGGGAAATTTCCCCTCTCCTCCCTCCTCCCCCCTCCCCTTCTGTAACGTATGCACCTGTGAATATGCTCACAGGTTTGTATAGTTGTAGAGCTGTTGGTATATTGTATGTGCGAGGTTGCAGCCCCTCTTCCTCTATTTGAAGGGGCTGCTCCTCAAATTCTGGTTGCACTTCAGTCCCATGCTCCTGATCTTTGGGCATCCTCTGCGGAGGGGAGCGGGCAGGTCCAAGGGCCTCCTCGTAGGACTGCTCCTGGGCATGGCCAATGTGGCCATCAATCGGTCCAGGTAGCGGGCGGTCAAGGGGGTCGTTCAGTCCGACTGCCTGCCTCTCTTCAGCGGTTACATCCGAGCTGGGGTGTCCCTGGAGATGGAGCACACGGTGTCCACGGTATGCTCGTGGCCTTCCCCGAGAGGTGGGCGCCGGAGGGACAGGAGTGCATCATCACCCCCAGCAACCAAATTTTAATTTGAGTTAAGTTTACTGTCAAAAGTTTAATTTGCTTAATGTGTCGGCTTTAGTGGCGATTGGGGGACATTGATTTATGGTTTCAACTTAAAATAGTCGGAGAGCTGTTGCATTGTGAGTGGTTTAGCCAGTCACGTGATGTTCACAAGATTCAATAAAACCCCAGTCAGTTGGGTTCAGGGGATCCACGATGAGGCAGGTGGTCGTGAGCCTGGTGGATGAACTGGTAATGTAGAGTGTACTTGTTAAACCTTTGCTAATAAACCAACTAGTTCTTAATAGCAATGTTGCTATGAATTCTTAAGCAAAGAACCCATGAAGCGAATACATTACACCCCCCTCCCCCTGCCTCCGCCTCCCCCCACCCCCCCGCCCTCCAATAAAAGAACTGACACGAGGAAGATCACCATCAGCTGTCTAGTACATAAGTCATAGAATGATATTATCTTACTACGCAGAAGGAGGCCATTTGGCCCGTCATGCCTGTGCCGGCTCTGTCAAAGAGCTATTCAATTAGTCCCACTCCCCTGCTCTTTCCCCAAAGCCCGGCAAATCTTTCGTTTTCAAGTATATATCCAATTCCCTTTGGAAAATTTACTATTGAATCTGCTTCCATCACCCTTACAGGCATTTCATTCCGGATCACAACAACTCGTCATAAACAAAATCTATCCTCATCTCCCTTCTGTTTCTTTTGCCAATTATTTTGAAATCTTTGTGTCCTCGGGTGTCCGACCGTCCTGCCAGCAGAAACGGTTTCTCCCGATCCACGCTACCAAAAACCGTCGTCATTTTGAACACCTCTATCAAATTTCTCCTTAACCTTCTCTGCTGGACCGAGTACATTTGCCCAGCTTCCCTAGTCTCTCCATATGGCTGAATTCGTCAATCTTTATCTTTGAGTCTCGATCATGAGTGTCGCAAACTCTACAATTGTGGCAGGGCACCTGGAGCGCTGTGAGCAGTTCTGAGCACCACACCTTGGGAAGGATATATTGGCCTCGGAGGGAACACAGCGTAGGTCTACCAGAATGATACCCGGACTCCTCCAAGGGTTAAATTATGAAAAGTGATTGCACAAATTAGGGTTGTATTCCCTAGAATTTATTTGGTTAAGGGATGATTTGATGGAAGCTTCCAGGATATTAAGGGGAACCTATAGGGTCGATAGAGAGAAACTATTCCCGCTGGTTGGGGAGTCTAGGACTAGGGGAGCACAGTCTAAAAATTAGAGTCAGACCTTTCAGGAGTGAAATTAGGAAACACTTCTACACACAAAGCGTGGTAGAAGTTTGGAACTCTCTTCTGCAAACAGGAATTGATGCGAGATCAATTGTTAATTTTAAGTCGGAGATTGATAGCGTTTTGTTAACCAAAGGTATTAAGGGATATGGGCCAAAGGCAGGAATATGGAGTTAGGTTTCAGAACAGCTATGATCTCATTGAATGGCAGAACAGGCTCGAGGGGCTGAATGGCCTCCTCCTCTTCCTGTGTTCCTCGGGCATCACAGCCCAGCCGTATTTTATTTTGCCTGATGTCCACTCTACCAGCAGGAGGCACTGAAGAGTAACCAGGGGAAAGAAACCCAGTCTGATTTCCCCCTCCTTATCCCAGGACACTATGGCTAATTGTAGCACCTTTACTGCTGCTGCAGTTGAGTTCGGCTAACTCAGCACAGGCTGGGAATTGAACCTGAGACCTTCGGTCTTTTATGGCTCAGTTTTGCATTCCCTTGACCAACTAGACCTTTGAAGAGCCTGAGCAATGAACTTTTAAATTTGTTCCCCTATTCTCTCATCGAAAAGTACTGATCTCTGGAAAAATACCACTGTAGGTGATACTTATGCCAATCATAAGGTGATTGGCAAAAGAACCAAAGGTGATGTAAGAAAATTTTTTATTATGTAGCGCGTGGTTAGGGTCTGGAATGCACTGGCTGAAAGGGTGGTGGAGGCAGACTCAATCTTATCTTTCAAAAGGGAATTGGATAAGTATCTGAAGGTAAAAAATTGCAGGGCTACAGGGAAAGGGCGGGGGAGTGGGACTGGCTGAGAGCAGGCACGGGCTTGACGGGCCGAATGGCCTTCTCCCATGCTGTAACCATTCTATGATCCTCGGGCCATTTGTGATTTGCTTCAAATTCTGGGCAACACATAAATGAAAGGAGTTAAAGAGGAAGAGCAAGAGGACATTTGCTCTTAAATTAGGTGCAGACTGAGGCCCAGGAGTAGGGAATTTGCCCTTCGAAGCATCATAGCAGCTTCTGCGTCCATCACTTCTGAACACACAAGTTTAACGGGCAGGAAAAGGCCAGTTGGCCCATCGAACCTGCCCCGCACACCGTGATGGCTGAAACATCGTGGCTGAACACTTCCTTACTGCCCCACCCTGCCTCCTCTTCTCCTCTCCCACACCCGACCCAACCATGTCATTTCTTGGGAGAAGCAAAAAGCAGAGGAAAAAAAATCCCAGGGACAATAACAAAAGAAGACTTGCATTTATATAGCGCCTTTCACGACCACTGGAGGTTTCAAAGCGCTTTACAGCTAATGAAGTACTTTTGGAGTGTAGTCACTGCTGTAATGTGGGAAGCGCGGCAGCCAATTTGCGCACAGAAATCTCCCACCATCAGCAATGTGATAATTACCAGATAATCTGTTTTTTTGTTATGATGATTGAGGGATAATTATTGGCCAGGATAACTCCCCTGCTCTTCTTCGAAATAGTGCCATGGGATCTTTTTTACGTCCACCTGAGAGAGCAGATGGGGCTTCGGTTTAACGTCTCATCTGGTAGACGGCACCTCCGACAGTGCAGCACTCCCTCAGCATTGCACTGGAGTGTCAGCCTAGGTTTATGTGGTCAAGTTCCTGCGAAAAGATACCCAGGAAAATCCCTCTCCGACCCTCTGAGGTGGTCAAAGCCAGTCCAGGAGATCACGTGGATCAAGTGGATGCTGGGACAATTGGAGATAGATAGTTAGAGAGGTAACTGGAGGATTTCCCCATCGCCCTTATTTTTTGTTAACACAGTGAAGGGGCGCCCCTTCTCATGATGTGCCCAGATACTAAGTTGCACTTCAGCAGCCTCTATATTTGGGAGGCTGGAGATATATATTTAGAGCGCTGGTTAGGCTTTGGGAGAGAGAAGCTTTCCACTTCACTTACAATTTATTCTTAGCCGTGCAGTCAGTTGCCATTGTAACAGCAGTCTCCTTGCAGTTACACAGACGGGAACATTTCAGCAGGCTGATTTACATCCTATGATTACCGCGCGTGTCAGCTTGACTCAGTTGGTAGCACCTTCGCCTTTGAGTAAACAGTTTTTCAGTTCGAGAACCATGAGCTCATGTTCGAAGCTGTCACTCCAGCGCAGGACAGAGGGAGTGCTGCACTATCGGAGGTGAGGCATTAAACCAAAAGGCCTGTCTATCCAGGTGGGCATTAACGATTGCATGCGATTGTTTGGGAGAAAAGAGCAGGGATCTTTCCAACATTTCACCCTCAACCAATACCATCAAAAATGTTAAACTACAGGTTTACCCTCCCTTATCCAGAACTTCCTTATCCAGAACCATCCCTCGTCCAGAACCATTCCCGGCCACCGGGTGGCGCACGCGCTCAACTCCGACGTGAACAAATTGAAGTCCTTCCTCGCTGCCGACTCCCACAATCGCTGGCCTGAGCCACACGATCCACCGCCCCCGCCCCATGATCTCTCTGCCGCACTCCCAGCCCCAAGCCAGCCAGCCCCGATAGCCCCTTGCTCAGTACCTGTACCATCCAATTTAACGTGACCACCCTTCGTCCGGAAAAATCCCTTATCCAGAACAGGCCGGGTCCCGAGGGTTCGGGATAAGGGAGATTCAACCTGTACTTGTTTATCTCATTCTCTTCTTCTACCTGGGTAGTCCCCCAGAGTCGAGGATGACTTGCTCCCCACACTAATATGAGTTCTCAGGCGACTGATGAGTCCAATGCGCAACCGACAGTCTGTGTCACAGGTGGGGCAAACAGTGATCGGAGGGACGGGTGGTGGGGGGGGGGGGCTTGGGTTGTTGTGCGCTCCTTCCGCTGTTTGCGCTTGGCTTCCGCGTGCTCCCGGCGAGGAGACTCGGGGTGTTCGGCGCCTTCCCGGATGCTTCTCCTCCACTTTGCGCGGTCTTGGGCCGGGGATTCCCAGGTGTGGGTGGGGATGTTGCACTTTTTCAAAGAGGCTTTAAGGGTGTCCTTGAAACGTTTTCTCTGCCCACCTGGGGCTCGCTTGCCGTGTCGGAGCTCCGAGCAGAGCGCTTGTTTTGGGAGTCTAGTATTGGGTATGCGGACGATGTGGCCCGCCCATCGGAGCTGACTCCCTGTTTGAGGGACATGGGTGGCTGAATTCCTGCCACGTTTCTTTTTAGAAGAAAGGAAAGACCTTGGCCTGGAAATTTGGTCGCGGCGTTAACCCGGGCGGAGCGGTAAATTCTGTGCCGGGAAATGGTTTGCGTCTCCAGCCGCAAAGATTCACCAGCTGGGCCCTGAGTGTGGAGCGGAGCGCTAAGGGAGGTGTTCCACACCTATATTAGGGCGCTAAGCCGGCTGAGCAACTGAAAATCCCGATGTAAACTGCCGGCCTCGGAGCGCCCGAAGAGAGGCTTCAGTGGAAAAAAGAAATCTGAAAAAAAAAAACCCCACCACAACAGTCCCAATACTTTACTGACGCCACATCAACATGAATCACAAAAATAAAAAAACAATCACACTTACCTGAGGTCGACATTCCTTCCCTCACTGCGACCGGTACAGCTCGGGCCGCCTGCATTCCCGGGCGGTCCCACTAGGGGGCGCTGCGGGGCGCTGTGGATCGGGCGAGTTTCAAATTTCGAGCCGGTGTCGCCAGCAGGGGGCGTTGCACACCGGCTCGCCACTCCCGGGCGGTACTGCTCCGCGCCCCCCCGCAAACCCGGCACCGAACGTCCCGGCGGGGCGCTGGAAGCTGGTCGCCCGCCCGTAAATGCTTCCCGCCACCACGCCACCCCTCCAGGGCGAAACCGGAGGTGGCAAGGAACTGAAAACCCAGCCTGTTGGATTTATAAAGCACTTTTCACAATCTCAGGATCTCCCGAAGCGCTTTACGGTAAATGAAGTACATTTTGGCATGCAGTCACTGTTGCAATGTTTGAAACGCGGCAGCCAATTTGTGCACAGCAAGCTCCCACAAGCAGCAATGTGATACTTATCAGATAATCTGTTTTTAGCCGTTGGTTGAGAGAATAAATATTGGCCAAGACATCAGGGAAAACTCCTTTGCTCGCCTTTGAATAGTGGCATGGGATTTTAGAGGACAGAGGTGTGATACAGGTTAAACCTCCCTTATCCAGAACCCTCGAGACCTGACCTGTTCTGGATAAGGAAGTTTTCTGGACAAGGGGTGGTCACGTCAAATTGGATGGTACAGGTACAGAAGGACTTCAATTTGTTCATGTCGGAGTTCTGCGCATGCGCCACCCGGTGGCCGGGAATGGTTGTAGACGAGGGGTGGTTCTGAATAAGGGAGTTCTGGATAAGGGAGGTTCGACCTGTACATTCTTTATGATATCACAAACACACACATAAAAGATGGCTCTACACGAAGTTGTCAGGTGACCTTGTCACATGATGCTTTTATTGTATTTACATGAGCCTTACCAAAGTAGCCCACTAGGTGGAGCACTATATTACAGAAGGGGCCTCGGTTTGACACCTCAACCGAAAGATGACACTTTTGACAAATCGCCTCTATAACAGCAGTCACTGCACTCCAAAAGATTAATTTATTGTGTGAAGCCCTTAGAGGTGTTCAGTGACAGGATCAGATGCTATATACATGCAAGCACTCGTACTATCTTGCTGAAACCATGATCTGCTTGTGTCTCGGTAGTGGCAAGGCTCATCACTTAGGCTAACTATATTACAGAAGCGTTTATAGAAGAGGTTGTTTGATAATGCGCGTGGATCTCGATGCGGTCGGACCTGGCCCATTGATGTTACTGGGTGGATTCTGCAGTACTGTAGCAGCGGACCAACTTGTAGGTTGTAAGTCAGTCCTGGCCATCAGACGTTTCCCCTGTGGCTGGGGATGGCCTGAAGAGGTCGGCAATTAGTAAACGACACTACTGGCCTGTGCCACCCAACTCACTGGCAGCGACAGAGAGTGGCACCTACATGGGCATCAGAGCGTCGCTGCCCAAATGAAAAGAAAGACAGGAAGACTTGCATTTATATAGTGCCTTTCATGACCAGCAGACATCTCAAAGCGCTTTACAGCCAATGAAGTACTTTTGGAGTGTAGCCACTGTTGTAATGTAGCAGCCAATTTGCACACAGCAAGTTCCCACAAACAGCAATGTGATAACGAGCAGATAATCTGTTTTTTGTTATGTTGATTGAGGGATAACTCCCCATCTCATCTTCGAAATCGTGCCATGGGATCTTTTACATCTTTTACTTGAGAGAGCAGACGGGGCCTTGGTTTAATGTCTCATCCAATTGACTGCTCACTCAGCACTGCACTGGTGTGTCAGCCTAGATTGTTTTTTGTGCTCAAATCCCTGGAGCGGGACTTGAACCCACAACCTTCTGATTCAGAGGCAAGTGTGCTACCCACTGAGCCACAGCTGACACTATCTGAGCTTGGGAGCAATGCCAGTTCATTCACTGAAGTGGGACTGCTGGCGCCATTGCTGTAAAAGAGTAATGTACTGAGAGAACTTGGACTAGCATCAGAGAATCTGGAACACAAGTTGTGGGGAGGGTGGGAGGTATTGGGTAGCGCAGTGAGTTAGCACACTGTCCCATCATCTATGGGGACTTGGGTTTAAAAGCGGCCCAGATTAATGGGATGGAATGGGAGAGTCCTACCCCAAAATGAGTTTGGGCACATCTCATAGGAACAGGAGTCGGCCATTCAGCCCCGTGAGCCTGCTCCACCAATCAATAAGACCATGGCCGACCTGTAGCTCAACTCCATTTACCCGTCTTTGTTCCATATCTCTTGTTACCCTTACCTCACAAAAGTCTCGCCATCTCAGTCCTGAAAACTCCGACTGTCCCAGCATCCATAGCCTTTTTGGGAGAGAGTTCCAGATTTCTACAACCCTTTGTGTGAAAACGAACTTCCTGTTTTTTCCCTGAAATGGTCCCTAGCTCTAATTTTAAGATTATGTTGCCTCTTTCTTGAATTCCCCACCTTAAAGTAAAGGAAGACTTGCGTTTATTTAACACTTTGCATGACCACCGGATGTCTGAAAGTGTTTTACAGTCACCAGTACTTTTGGAATGCAGTCACTGTTGTAATGTGGGAAATAGTTTCTTGTATCTACCCTCGCAAATCCTTTTAACGTGTTAAACACCCTCAATCTTCTACACTTCAGGAAATACAAGCCAAGTTTATGCAGCCTGTCCTCATAACATAATCCTCTCAGATTCGGTATTATTCTGGTGAATCTGTGCTGCTCCCCCTCCACAGCGAATACCTCTCCAGTCCGGGACTCTGGTTCGGCAACATCCCCGGTCCGGTATCATTACCGGTGCGGGATCTGCTCCTCTTCTCCCCGCTGCCTCTGATGTTCCCTCCGAGGTTGGGTCGGCGGGGAGAAGGAGTGAGGAGATGGGCCTGAGAAATGCTTCTGTGCTGTTAGCAGCGTTGTCAGCTGTACCCAGTTAGTGTAGGGTACTGCTGACAATGCGAGGATTGGCGTGACCTTCCGTGGTCCGGAAAAGTCTCTGGTCCGCACCGGTCAGGTCCCAAGGGTGCCGGACTGGAGAGGTACAACTGTATCTCATTCCTGAGGTGCGGTGCCCAAAACTGAAAGAAGAAAGACTTGCATTTATATAGCGCCTTTCATGACCACCGGATGTCTCAAAGAGCTTTACAGCCAATGAAGTACTTTGGGAGTGTAGTCACTGTTGTAATGTGGGAAACGAGGCAACCAAACTGCACACAGCAAACTCCCTCAAACAGCAATACGATAATGACCAGATAATCTGTTTTTGTTATGTTGATTGAGGGATAAATATTGGCCCAGGACGCCGGGGATAACTCCCCTGCTCTTCTTCAAAATAGTGCCATGGGATCTTTTACATCCACCTGAGAGAGCAGACAGGGCCTCGGTTTAATGTGCGAAAGATGGCACCCTCTGACAGTGCAGCACTCCACTGTACTGGAGTGTCAGCCTAGACATGTTTAAATCTCCAGAGTGGGATTTGAACCCACAACCTTCTGACCCAGAGGCAAGTGTGCTACCCACTGAGCCACAGCTCACACCGTGCTCCAGATGGGGTCTGACCAAGGCACTGTACATCACAAACTGACTCCTAAAATCATCCAATAATTGGCACTAATTGGTGCTAAATTTTCAGCTTTGGTCTGAAAGGCAAGAAAGACAAATCGAATATGTGTCTGACTGAAGGGCAGAGAATTGTATCTTGTTCAGGGACTGTGTCATTGGCATACGATACATACTTTATCACCGAGAACATTTTAGCACATCAATCAACATAATTAAAACACAACGAAAAGAGAGAGGGACATAGTGCGGGGCCTCCGGGGACACACAATCACCGTGAGGTGCATCACTGGATGAGATACTTCGAACTGATTAAAATCTGATTTGAAAGGATGAGCAGAGACGCCAGTATTACTTAATTTGATTAATAAGGGACTGTGAGGCCAAATGTCATTCAGGTAAATCATAGAATAGATTCATAGAATGATTACAGCATGGGAGAAGGCCATTCGGCCCGTCGAGCCCGTACCAACTCTCAGCGAGCCCCACTCCCCCGCCCTTTCCCTATAGCCCTGAACATTTTTTTCCTTCAGATACTTATCCAACTCCCTTTTACATAGAAACATAGAAAATAGGTGCAGGAGTAGGCCATTCGGCCCTTCGAGCCTGCACAGCCATTCAATGAGCTCATGGCTGAACATGCAACTTCAGTACCCCATTCCTGCTTTCTCGCCATACCCCTTGATCCCCTTAGTAGTAAGGACTACATCTAACTCCTTTTTGAATATATTTAGTGAATTGGCCTCAACAACTTTCTGTGGTAGAGAATTCCACAGGTTGACCACTCTCTGGGTGAAGAAGTTTCTCCTCATCTCGGTCCTAAAAATCGCCTCGTCTAAATCATTAATGTACAATGAAAGATAAAAGTGAGTCTGCCTCCACCACCCTTTCAGCCAGTGCAATCCAGATCCCAACTACTCGCTGCGTAAAAAGGTTTTTTCTTCTGTCGCCTTTGGTTCTTTTGCCAAACACCTTTCTCGACCCTTCTGCCAATGGGAACAGTCTCTCTCTATCTACTCTGTCCAGACCCCTCCTGATTTTGAACACCTCGAGCACATCTCCTCCCAACCTTCTGTGCGCCAAGGAGAACAACCCCAGCTTCTCCAGTCTATCCACGTAACTGAAGTCCCTCATCCCTGGAATCATTCTCTTCTGCACCTTCCTAAAGTGTGGTGTCCAAAATTGTATAAGATTGAGGCAGTAATGCTTCTTTTATCGAGTGAGTCCTGTCGGGGGTGAAGGGTTGGCCGTCCCAGCCCGTGGTGGCACAAACAACAACAACAACAACACGTATTTATATAGCGCCTTTAATGTAGTAAAACATCCCAAGGCACTTCACAGGAGTGTTACAAGACAAAAACAATTATTTTGGCACCGAGTCAGATAAGAAATTACGGCAGATGACCAAAAGCTTGGTTAAAGAGGTAGGTTTTAAGGAGCGTCTTAAAGGAGGAAAGAGCGGTAGAGAGGCGGAGAGGCTTAGACAGGGAGTTCCAGAGCTTGGGGCCCAGGCAGCTGAAGGCACGGCCACCAATGGTTGAGCACTGCCTCGATTTCAAAATTCACATCCTTGCTTACAAATCCCTCCATGGCCTTGCCCCTCCCTATCTCTGTAATCTCCTCCAGCCCCACAACCTCCGTGATGTCTGCGCTCCTCTAATTCTGCCCTCCTGAGCATTCTCTTCTGCACCTTCCTAAAGTGTGGTGTCCAGAATTGTGTAAGATTGAGGCAGTAATGCTTCTTTTATTGAGTGAGTCCTGTCGGGGGTGAAGGGTTGGCCGTCCCAGCCCGTGGTGGCACAAACAACAACAACAACAACACGTATTTATATAGCGCTTAACCAGAAGCCAATGTAGGTCAACGAGCACAGGGGTGATGGGTCAGCAGTTAGGACATGGGCTGCCGAATTTTAGATGACCTCAAGTTTATGTAGGGTAGAATGTGGGAGGCCAGCCAGGAGTGCATTGGAGTAGTCAAGTCGAGAGGTAACTATTGTGTTCCTAACACAGGTGAGACTGCACACAGGGAGGTTAAAGTAACAGTGACCTCAGTCTTTATTAAGACACTCCAGAGTGAGGAACAGGCCTTAGGGGCCGGCTGATATACAGCGCTCCCAAGGGATGCTGGGATCCCTTGGGACTTCAAGGGATGTGCTCCCTGGTGGCGGAATATGGGAGTGCATGCTTTACAGATACACAACAGTAACAAAGGCAGGGATGAGGGTTTCAGCAGCAGATGAGCTTAGACAGGGGCGGAGATGGGTGATGTTACGGAGGTGGAAATAGGTGGATATGTGGTCGGAAGCACATTTCAGGGTCCAATATGACACCAAGGTTGTGAACAGTCTGGTTCAGCCTCGGACAGATGCTAGGGAGAGGGATGGAGTGGGTGGCTAGGGAACGCAGTTTGTGGTGGGGACCGAAGTCAGTGGCTTCGGTCTTCCCAATACTGTGTTGAATTGGAGAAAAATTCTGCTCATCCAGCACTGGATGGAGAAAAGGACCAAACTGCTTCTTACAACACTACTGACATGCAGTGAAGAGTCGATCTATTCTGCTATTTGAGATCAGCATGCAAAGGGGATTCCCTGGTCAGTGTTGAGTTAGTTGATCTCAGTTGGGTGGCAGCAGCATTGCTAAAACTGCCCTTGGAGTCCCTGGTCTAACGAGGGGTGGAAGTCAGTGGTCCCTGGTCCCGACTCATCATTGCTATCCAGTCACCCACGTTGGATCTATGGTTAGTATTTGGTGAGGGACAGGATCAGACTTGGTTGTGATGTACCTGTTGTTGAATAGCAATAGTTTCATTGGTGTAACAGCCCATACCAGTCTATAACAGGACCTGAATACCACCCAGGATTTGCCTGACAAGTGACAGATTACATTTGCACTACATAAGTGGCGGGGAATGTCCACCTTGAACAAACAAGAGCACGACCAGGGGAGTGGGTCTAATTGGATAGTTCTTTCACAGAGCCAGCAAAGACACAACAACAACAACGTTTATTTATATAGCACCTTTAATGTAGTGAAAGGTCACAAGGCGCTTCACAGCAGTGTTATAAGACAAAACAGATAAATTTGACACTGAGCCACATAAGAAGAAATTATGGCAGATAACCAAAAGCTTGATTAAAGAGATAGATTATAAGGAATTCTTAAAGGAGGAAAGAGAGGTAGAGAGGTGGAAAGGTTTAGGCAGGTAGTTCCAGAGCTTGGGACCTAGGAAACAGAAGGCACGACCACCGATGGTGGAGCGATTATAATCAGGGATGCTCAAGAGGGCAGAATTTGAGGAGCGCAGACATCTCTATGGGTTGTGGGGCTGAAGGAGATTACAGAGATAGGGAGGGGCGAGGGCATGGAGGGATTTATAAACAAGGATGAGAATTTTGAAATTGAGGTGTTGCTTAACCGGGGGCCAATGTAAGTCAGCGAGCACAGGGATGATGGGTGAACGGGACTTGGTGTGGTTCAGGACACGGGCTGTTGAGTTTTGGATGACATCAAGTTTACGTAGTGTAGAATGTGGGAGGCTAGCCAGGAGTGCGTTGGAGTAGTCTAGAGGTAACAAAGGCATGGATGAGGGTTTCAGCAGCAGAAGGGTTGAATGGCTTGCTTCTGTGCTGTAAGATTCTATGGACCATCTGCCCTGACCTTCAATAGCATCAGCATCATTGAATCCCCAACCATCAACATCTTGAAGCTTAACTGAACGATCCATATAAAGTGTAACTATAAGAACGAGGCAGTAGCTGGGTGTTCTGTGGTGAGTGGGTCACGTCTCCACCCCTCAAAGTTTTTGGGCTCCTCAAGCCTCTCCATCATCAACAAGGCTCAGATAGGAGTGTGATCTGCATTCATCTAGGCGAGTGCAGTCACAAGCACACTCACAAACATCAACACTATCCAGGACAGAGCAGCAATGTTGTGGGAATGCCACCACCTCCAAATTCCCCTCACATACATAGGATTAACAGCACAGAAACAGGCCATTCGGCCCAACTGATCCATACTGGTGTTTATACTCCACACCAGCCTCTTCATCTCACCCCCATCACCATACCCTTCCATTCCCTTCTCGCTCATGTGCCATCCTGACTTTGACGCGGCCCTGATTGCTCGGAGCGATGGCCGTTCCGATCCAAGCGCACTTCCGCCCCGCAGCCGATAGCAACACCACCCCCACCAAAAAATATCGCTCGAGTCTCCGCCTCATTGATTGGGGCGGAGCATAAACTACAACAGCGGTGAGTATGCCACTTTTTCGTCGGCGGGGTGGGGGGGGGGAGCAATTTCGGACCCATAGAATTCACAGCACAACAGAAACAGGCCATTCGGACCAACCTATCTGTGCCGCTGTTTGTACTCCACACGAGCCTCCTCCCACCCTACTCCATCTCACCCTTACTGAAGTAAAGGATTACCCAGAAATGTTCATACTACACCTTTATGTTTATGAGGTATGTAGGACACTCAATAAAAACATAGAAACATAGAAATTTACAGCGCAGAAGGAGGTCGTTTCGGCCCATCGTGTCCGCGCCGGCCGACAGAGCCACACGGCCCTCGGTCAGCAGCCCTGAAGGTGAGATATAAACCAATGAACAATGGCAGAAAGGTAAAGAGCACCCAGCCCAACTGTAGTGTATGTAGGCACCTTTAGTAATGACTCCACGAGGCAGGGTATGGTGCTTAAACTCTGCAGATTTGTAGTCCTTTATTAGCAACTCCTGAGTGCCAAGAACAAGCTGTGTGTTCCTTTTTATACTGGGTTACCTGCCGTGTGCAGGCAGCCCCCTGGGTCTCCAGCAACAGCACCCTCTAGTGCGCCGGTAAGCTGTGTACAGTACAAGAGTACATTCAATGTTGCATGACAGTGTTACAGACATCACACAGTGAACAGGCATGCCTACACAACACCAACCAGTCCGTCTCACACAACTGCGACCCTCATACTGACACCTTCTACACTCCACCCCAACCGGAGCCATGTGATCTCCTGGGAGAGGCAAAATGAGATGAAGTAAACCTGGGAAAGTCTGTCAGAGGAACAGGACAAGAGGGCACAGGTTCAGAGTGGTGAAGGTATTTTACAGTGCGCATCACCAGCTGGAACAATTTGCCCGGAATGGCGATTGAGGCGAGGACACTGAAATAATTTAGACAGAAATAAAAAAAGCACTTGTATTTATATGATGCCTTTCAGGTCAACCTGAAGCCAATGAATGACTTTTGAAGTGTTGTCACTGTTGTTATTTTGGCAAACACAGCAGCTAATTTGTATACATCAAGGTCTGGAAATAGCAATGACCAGTTAATCGGCTTTGGCGGCGATAGCTAAGGGGTAAGCGTTGGACAGGGCACTGTTAGAAATCCTGTGCTCTACTTCAAATAGTGCTATGGGATCTTGAACAGCAGACTTACCTTGGTGTAAAATGTCCTCCAAAAGCCAACAATACAGTGCTCCCAATAGTCAGCCTCGACTTTAGTGCTCAAGTCTCCAGAGTGGGACTTAAACCCACAACCTTCTGACTCAAAGGTGAGTGTGCTACCCACCGAGTCACACTTGTGATGATAGAGATGGTTGATTATGTATGTCTGGAATTGATTACATCGCGCTGAGCACCTCGAGTCTCGTTGCCGAGAGCATGCAGAAATCGAGCGCAGGCAGCGGAAGGAGCGTGCGGAAAACAAGTCCCACCCTCCCTTTCCTCCAACCACTGTCTGCCCCACCTGTGACAGAGACTGTAATTCCCGTATTGGACTGTACAGTCACCTGAGAACTCACTTTTAGAGTGGAAGCAAGTCTTCCTCGATTTCGAGGGACTGCCTATGATGACGCTGATGACATCCATAAAATGGCCTTCAGGTTTATCAATAAAACCTATTGAGCTGATGGGTTCAAATTACGAGCTTGAGTTTCTAGTTCTGAGGCAACAGTCACAATTTAGCAATTTACATATTTTACTAACCCAATCATCACAGGAAATAGTAAAAAAAAAACCTTGATGGCATCCGTGGCTTAACCCTTCCAGTGCTGGCACCTCCAGGCTGAGCAAGCATGACCCTTCCCCTCCCACCATGGTCCACAGCATTTAGAATTCCCAGTTGATAAAAGCTGATGAAATTATGCAAAATGCCCACAAGGCTTTTCGCTTGAATTAATATGGTAATTTATAAAATTTCAAAAACAAAGTGAGCAAGCATGGCCTATGGCATAGGACTCCGCCAAGGTTACAAAGAGTAGGAGAGACATGAAATTAGTCAAGAAGTGGTGATTAGGTGATGCCAACCGTGAGATTTAAAAGCCCGTAGATGACTACAACAACAACAACAAAAGCTCGGGTTTATAACAGGGAAAAAAGGGTGTAAGAAGAGCAGGGGAGTTATCCCCGGTGTCCTGGTCAATATTTATCCCTCAGCCAACATAACACAAACAGATTATCTGGTCATTATCACATTGCTGTTGGTGGGAGCTTGCTGTGCGCAAATTAGCATTCCTGCATTACAACAGTGACTACACTCCAAAAAAATAACTTAATTGGCGGAAAACGCTTTGGGACGCCTGGTGTTCGTGAAAGGCGCTACAGAAATGCAGGTCTTTCTTTCTTTCCTTCTTTCAGAGGGCATTGGGCAAACACTGTGTGACACTGTGACATCCTTGCAGGACACGCTGGTCTCCGTATGGCGAACCAATCTACAACCGGGCCAATTTACACCCTGGAGAATTGCGGCCATTTTTTCTCGGCACCAGAAACAATCCTGATGTGCAATTGCAAGTTGTGATTGCGGCTTTCAGTTCTGGCCGTCGCTGGAAATTTCCCCAGTGGTTGGGGGGGAATGCAGTTGAGAACTGCGTCGCCCGCCAGTAAAACTGGTGGCTGGTGCCAGCCTTCACTGCGGGGGGCATCCATTCAACTTGTGGCCCCTGGGGCCTGGGGACGGGGATGGGTGGGGGAACACTCGCTGCTGTTCACAAGATAATGAAATATGGCCCATCGATCACCACACCACACCACCCCCCCCACACCCTCGACCTCCCCATCCCCGCACCCCTCCACTCTCACCCCCCCGCGGGATTGACATGATGTCAATCGATGATGACAGGAAGCTGCATGGCTACTAAGGTCAAAGGTGAGCCAATGTTAAATATGGTCTGAACAGTGTTAACGAGTTTGTGATGGGTTAGTTTATTGCATTATTGATCCACTAAGGCTTCTCTAATTTGTAATGAATAACCAGAAGTATCTTTATCTTTATAAGCAATCCCTTCACCCCCAACCACCCCCCCCCCTTCCCCCACACACCCCCAAAATTGTATTCTCCATTTTCTCCCCTCTTCTTCTGAAACGACAGAGTTATGCTGGGATAGAGGTCCACAGGTTCTGGCACATTATGCCATCTTGCCCAAGAAGCCATTCATCGACTGTGAGCCAACACAGTGAGGCTGCTGTTCTCCCTCGTGCCCATCCACGCCTTTGTTACTTCTAGACTTGACTACTCCAACACACTCCCGGCTGGCCTCCCACATTCTGCCCTCCCTAAACTTGAGGTTATCCAAAACTCGGCAGCCCGTGTCCTAACTCGCACCAAGTCCAGCTCACCCATCACCCCTGTGCTCGCTGACCTACATTGGCTCCTGGTTTTCAAATCCCTCCATGGCCTTGCTCCTCCCTATCTCTGTAATCTCCTGCAGCCTCACAATCCCCCGAGATGTCTGCACTCCTCAAATTCTGCCCTCTTGAGCATCCCTGATTATCTGCTCAACGATTGGAGGCCGTACCTTCTGTTGCCCAGGCCCCAAGCTCTGGAACTCCCTCCCTAAACCTCTCCCCCCTCTACACCGCTCTTTCCTCCTTTAAGACGCTCCTTAAAACCTACCTCTTCGACCAGCTTTTGGTCACCTGCACTCATTTTTTTTCTTGTGTGGCTCGGTGTTAAATGTTTTTTTTTTGTCTTATAACACGCCTGTGAAGTGCCTTTGGACGTTTTACTACATTAAAGGCGCTATATAAACACAAGTTGTTGTTGTTGTGATCCCACCTGAAATGTAGTAGGATAGCGCCTGGGAATGAAGGAAATAACAGACAATGAGATCTACTGCTGCCTCACTGGGGCCGCCTGGCCTGTATTTTATTACCCTCGCTGCTAGACCCTCTGCTGGCCTCTCCTCCCCGGCCCACTGTCGGGGAATGTTGGTTCATCGGCCCCATGGAGGTCCCCTTGCTGGTGTCTCTGCTCCTGCAATGATGTCACCATTGCAGCGTCCTTGTCGGGTTTGTCCTCTTCGATTTGGTGGGCAGTCACAAGGGCTGGAATCTTTCAAATAAAGCTAAAGACCCCCGACCCCACTTCTGGCCCACTCAAAGTAAATCTTAACACGGGTCATCAGAAGCAAGCCTTGAAAAGAAAAGTACTACCGCACCACCCTTTCAAAGGTCAGCGATTTTCTGTGTCTCTCAGGGGTCTTTCACTATACCTGCCCCTTTAGTGGTGCTGCTGCCTTTAAGGCCCAAATTGCTCCTGAAATTCTGGTCCTAATTGGCTCTGGCCTCCAGCCATGGCCATCGTCTGCTCTCTTCATTATGATCAGGCCAGCAGGAAATCCCGGCGTTCTGTTACTTCCCTGGGGTCTGTCCTCACATTGCCCCCAAACAGTATCTGCCCAGGAAAATCTGCCCTCCTGTTCCAAATATGACCTTCCCTGTGCCCTGTACGGGGTTAAAATAACTTTTGTGGACTTGTAGTCCAGTGTCTTTGATACCTACCCTAGTACAGTGCCCACCACTTGCCCATGCGTATTCCGGGCAGCCACATCCATTGGGCGAACAGCGCTCACCCGTTGCCAGTACCGTAGGAATCGGTGATAAAGGCGTCGCTTATAACGTGTTAAGTGCCATGGCCTTTTCAGGCCGTTCAATAGGTTCGTTAGTCTAAGGCATCAACATGGAGCTGTGAGGAGGGTGAGAGAGGGAAAGGCACAATCGGAACTGGCCGTGAATTCACGGGCAGCCGGTTAATCCTCAGTGACTGAACATTGTTTGATTTCAGCTCGTCGAGAATCTGCTGGCTGGTGTCTGTCTGTTAGAGGATCGAAATGGGAAGACCTGACCGATTATAGTGCACCGTGTACAGCGGGCAAATCACCATCCTGCCAATGTGCCCGCTATAACTGGTGGGGACTGTATATTTGACTTGCTTTATTGGCAAGAGCTTCCTGTCAATTGGAATCTCCCAGATCCTTTCCCTTCCCCGCATTTTCTAGTAAATAAAGTTAAGGGGCGAAAGTTCCCTTATTTTAATGGTCTTCTTTTCTTTACAATCGTGGTTGTGATGACCCCGAGCCGTTGGACTTGCAGACGTGCTGTTCTACCTGACTACCTGTTTCGGTCGCGTATTGAGGCACCCAGTCTGAAAGTCACTCATCACGTTTAAAAATTGAGGATGACCTCTTGCTTTCCACTTAGCAGCAAATCCCATGTGAATCAGTTGCCGGGAGCTGCTCGATGTTGATGGGGCCCAGCTCCTCATCCCCATGACTCAGAAAGCTTTATATAGATGCAAAGCAAACCGAACTTAGCTCGCACTCCTGATGACAAGCATGCCTGCCAGGCTGATGAGGCACACTACCTCCTAGAAAGGGCATGCCAGTGTGTTAGACAACCAGGTCACATTGTTCATTACTCCTGACTAACATGTTATTCTTCAAAGGAAAGCGAAGATACATGACATTTTTACATTACTTCTCACCTAACCATTACTGGTGTGCGCTTCCAATCTTACTGGATTCAGGTCAAATACTTTTGCCAGGGAAACCACCCTTTAAATAACTAACTGCTCTGAAAGTGTATCTACTGTAGGCTCAATATTGAAAGGGCAGTAAGCTGGGCTGCTACTAAATGTGGATAACCGTACTGAATATTTAAAAAGAAAGACTTGTATTTAGATAGCGCCTTTCACAACCTCATGTCATCTCAAAGTGCTTTACAGCCAATGAAGTACCTTTGGAGTGTAGTCACTGTTGTAATATGGGAAACACGGCAGCCATTTGCGCACAGCAAGCTCCCACAAACAGCAGTGTGATAATGATCAGGTAATCTGTTTTTAGTGATGTTGGTTGAAGGATACATATTGGCCAGGACACCGGGGTAAACTCCCCTGCTCTTCTTTGAAATAGTGATTTTTTAATATCCACCTAAGAGGGCAGACCGGACCTCGGTTTAATGTCTCGTCCGAAAGATGGGGTTTGCCTGCTGGCAACAAATCAGTTCAGTAAATACGAGGCTGATTGGAAAATAGGTAGCCAACAAGTTGTCCCAGACCAAAAGAGTCACTTAAAATGCACAGGAATATTGTCTGGAATTTCTCAATAAATGAACTGTAGTTTCACAAAATGAAGGCAAATTAGCTGCAACTTGACCCAAACCTGGTAGTCTTTCTGCTCTCGATGGTGAATGTTACTTTTACTGAAGCTTGAGTTCGCAATCCAGTGCTCTGTGGTCATCATCATCATCGTAGGCAGTCCCTCGAAATCGAGGAAGACTTGCTTCCACTCTAAAAGTGAGTTCTCAGGTGACTGAACAGTCCAATACATGAATTACAGTCTCTGTCACAGGTGGGACATACAGTGGTTGTAGGAATGGGTGGGTGGGGAGTTTGGTTTACCGCAAGCTCTTTCCACTGCCTGCGCTTGGTTTCTGCATGCTCTCGGCGACGAGACTCGAGGTGTTCAGCGCCCTCCCGGATGCTCTTCCTCCGCTTTAGGTGGTCTTGGGCCAGGGACTCCCAGGTGTCGGTGGGGATGTTGCACTTTATCAGGGACGCTTTGCGGGTGTCCTTGAAACGTTTCCTCTGCCCACCTGAGGCTCGCTTACCGTGTAGTAGTTCCGAGTAGAGCGCTTGCTTAGGGAGTCTTGTGTCAGGCATGCGGACGATGGGGCCTGCCCAGTGTGATCAACGCCCAGTGTGTCCAGCCAATGCCGAGCAACAAGTAACAAAGCCAATAGAAGATGGAACTACATAATCAATCCAGCAGAATACGTCCGAGGGAGTCGTGATCAATCTGTACAGTGCTGTGGTTAGACCACACCTCACCTGCTACATCCAGTTCTGGTTTGCCGAGAGACAAGGGAGTCATTCAAGCAAATGGGGACCATGCAGAGAAGAGCCAGGAGGATGATCCTCGAGTCGGGGGTCTTGAGTTACGAGGAAAGACTGGAAGGATGGAAATGCTTTCAGCTTGGAATGGAGGTGATCTTATCGAAGAAAGAACATGGTATGGAACAGGTTAATCCAGAATACCATACGAAAATAAACAGTGGGCATGGGACTGAGGGACACAGATTCAAACTAGTATAAGGTAATTTTAAGACTGAGATCAGGAGATTATTCTTCACATAGACAGTGATTACCACTTGGAATGGATTTCTGGGCAGAGTGGTAGAGATGAAAAACTTGGAATCCTTTAGGGAAGATCTTGATGTAGCAATGGGGAGAGGGCTGTGCTGGATGATGGAATTAAGATGGGCTGAATAGCCTTCCTTATCCATAAGTATCTTGTGATTTTGAGACTGAATCCTAGCACCAGGGGACTAAATTATAAGTTAAACATGGAGAAACTTGGGCTCTTTAGCCTTGAGAGCTGTTAATATTGGGATGCCACAGGGATCAGTGCTGGGGCCTCAGCTATTTACAATCTATATTAATGACTTAGATGAAGGGACCGAGTGTAATGTATCCAAGTGTGCTGACGATACAAAGCTAGGTGAGACAGTGAGCTGTGAGGAGGACACAGATAATCTGTCAATGGATATAGATGGGTTAATTGAGTGGGCAAGATGGTGGCAGATGGAATATAATGTGGGGAAATGTGAGGTTATTCACTTTGGTATGAAGCCTAGAAAAACAGAATATTTTTTAAATGGTGAGAAACTATTAAATGTTGGTATTCAGAGGAATTTTGATGTGCTTGTACACGAAACGCAGGAAGCTAATATGCAGGTACAGCAATTAATTAGGAAGGCAAAATGGTAAGTTGACCTTTATTACAAGGGGGATTTGGAGTACAGAGGTCTTGCTGCAATTGTACAGAACTTTGGTGAGATCACACCTGGAGTACTGTGTACAGTTTTGGGCTCCATACCTAAGGAAGAATATATTTACCTTTAGAGGTGGTACAACAAAGGTTCACTCGGTTGATTCCTGGGATGAGAGGGTTGTCCTATGAGGAGAGATTGAAAAATGTGTGCCTATACTCTCTGGAGTTTAGAAGAATGAGAGGTGATCTCATTGAAACATATAAGATTCTGAGAGGGATTGACAGTGTAGATGCTGAGAGGTTGTTTCTCCTGGTTGAGGAGTCTAGAACTAGGGGGCATAGTCTCTGGATAAGGGGTCGGCCATTTAGGACTGAGATGAGGAGGAATTTCTTCACTCGGAGGGTTGTGAAGCTTTGGAATTCGCTAACCTAGAGGATTGTGGATGAGTCATTGAGTTTATTCAAGACAGAGGTCAATAGATTTTTGGATTCTAAGGGAATCAAGGGATATGGGGAACGGGCTGGAAAGTGGAGTTGAGGTCAAAGATCTTATTGAATGGCGGAGCAGGCTCGAGGGGCTGTATGGCCTACTCCCCCGCTCCTGTTTCTTATGCTTTTTTGTAATTGAGAGGTGACTAGAAAGAGGTAAAGTATATAAGCATAAATAGTATAAAACAAAACAACAACAAAGATAAATCTCGAACACTACTTCAAGCTAAACACCGACATTGAAACAAGGGGACACAGGCTCAGCTTCTCTTCAGTATATATTTGTCTCTCACGCTCAATATTAAATTAGCTGGCTATTTAAATAATGAATAATTATGAAGCTGCTGGTGGAATTTATTTATTAACTTAATGAATGGCTGAGTGGGTTTAGTAAATGATTAGTGAAAGTGATTTTGTGTTGAAAGCTATTTAAGAACATATGAAATAGGATCAGGAGTAGGCCATTTGGCCCCTCGAGCCTGCTCCGCAATTCAATAAGATCATGGCTGATCTGATCATAGACTCAGCTCCACTTCCCTGCCCGCTCCCCATAACCCTTTATTCCCTTATCGCTCAAAAATCTGTCTATCTCCAGCTTAAATATATTCAATGGCCCAGCCTCTGCAGCTCTCTGGGGCAGAGAATTCCATAGATTTACAACCCTCTGAGAGAAGAAATTCCTCCTCATCTCAGTTTTAAATGGGCGGCCCCTTATTCTGGGACTATGTCCCCTAGTTTTAGTTTCCCCTATGAGTGGAAATATCCTCTCTGCATCCACCTTGTTTCGATACAATCCTCTCATTCATCTGAACTCCTATGAGTATACGCCCAACCTGCTCAACCGATCTTCGTAAGTCAACCCCCTCATCTCCAGAATCAACCTAGTGAACCTTAAAGTAGCAGGCCAAGTGGATAAGTGGTTAAGAAGGCATGCGGAATGCTTGCCTTTATTGGCCGAGGCATAGAGTAAAAGAGCAGGGAGGTTATGCTTAAATTCTATAATACTCTGGTTAGGCCACAGCTGGGGTATTACGTGCAGTTCTGGTTGCTGTATTATAGGAAGGACATGATTGCACTAGAGAGGGTGCAGAGGAGATTTACTAGGATGCTCCCTGGAATGGAGAATCTTAGCTATCAGGACAGATTGGATAGAAATCTGGGAAAATTCCTCTCCGACCCATCCAGGTGATCGAAACTAGCCCAGGAGATCACCCTGGCCATATTCGATTCCCTGCAGTACTTATGACCGTATCTGCGCCAGCCAACAAGAGGTTATCCAGTCTAATCCCACTTACCAGCTTTAGGTCCATAACTCTGCAGGTTACGGCACTTTAAATGTCCATCCAAGCATCTTTTAAATGTGGTGAGGGTTTCTGCATCCACCATCCTTCCAGGCAGCGCGCTCCAGATCCCCACAACCCTCTGCATGAAGAAGCCCCCCTCAAATCCCCTCTCATTGGAACAGAGGAGGTTAAGAGGAGACCTCATTGAGATGTACAAAACTTTGAGGGGCTTGGATATAGTGGATAGCAAGGGCCTATTTCCCTTGGTGGAAAGGTCAATTATGAGGGGGCGCATTTTAAGGTGGTTGGTGGAAGGTTTAGAGGGGATTTGAGGGGGGCTTCTTCATGCAGAGGGTTGTGGGGATCTGGAGCGCGCTGCCTGGAAGGATGGTGGATGCAGAAACCCTCACCACATTTAAAAGATGCTTGGATGGACATTTAAAGTGCCGTAACCTGCAGAGTTATGGACCTAAAGCTGGTAAGTGGGATTAGACTGGATAACCTCTTGTTGGCTGGCGCAGATACGGTCATAAGTACTGCAGGGAATCGAATACGGCCAGGGTGATCTCCTGGGCTAGTTTCGATCACCTGGATGGGTCGGAGAGGAATTTTCCCAGATTTCTTTTTCCCCAATTGGCCTGGGTTTTTATCTGGTTTTTGCCTGCCCCAGGAGATCACATGGCTCTGGTTGGGGTGGAGTGTAGAATGTTTCGATGCAAGGGGTGTCGCAGTTGTGTGGGGCGGACTGGTTGGGCTGGGTGCTCTTTTCCTGTCCGCCATTGTTCATTGTTCATAGGTTTAGATGTAACCTTCAGGGCTGCTGACCGAGGGCCGTGGGGCTCTTTGTCGGCCGGCGCGGACACGATGGGCCAAAATAGTCTCCTTCTGCGCTGTAAATTTCTATGTTTCTCTGAACAGCCTCCAAAGCAAGTATACCCTTCCTTAAATACGGAGACCAAAACTGCACGCAGTACTCCAGGTGTGGCCTCACCAATACCCTGTACAGTTGTAGCTTTTATACTCTTTTTACCGCACTGATTGATTTAAAAAAAAAGAAAATTGCTGAGTCAACTGTGAATTTAAGGAATACCTTTTTGGGAGTATGTTACATGCCAATGAGCTGTTGACAGCGAGTAGTTAATAATGTAATAATTGGGCAGTTTTATTCATTAGTTGTCTTTCTACTATCTAATGCTTTTTCACCCTTCCATTCTCGCCCTTCTGATCCCTATCTGCCGCTCCTTCAGATTAATTACTGATGGCTTCTCTCCAGCAAATGCTGCTCAACTCCACACACACTTTTTCTGCTTATTTTTGCAGCTGCTGGTTTCCATGAATCATAGAAAAATTACGACACAGAAGGAGGCCATTCAGCCCATCGTGTCTGTGCCGTTCGATTAAGAGCTACCCAGCCTAATCACACCTTCCAGCACTAGCACTGGGTCCGTAGCCCTGTAGATTATAGCTGTTCAAGTACTTTTTAAATGTGGTGAGGGTTTCTGCCTCTACCACCCTTTCAGGCAGTTAGTTCCAGACCCCCCCACCACCCTCTGGGTGAAAACATTTCTCCTCAAGTCCCTCTAAACCTCCCCACAATTACTTTAAATCTATGCCTCCTGGCTGTTGATTCCTCTGCTAAGTGAAATAGGTCCTTCCTATCCACTCTATCTCGGCCCCTCATAATTTTATACACCTCAATTAAATCTCCCCTCAGCATCCTCTGTTCCAAGGAAAACAACCCCAGCCTATGCAATCTTGCCTCATAGCTAAAGTTTTCCAGTTCTGGCAAGGGCCTTGTAAATCTCCTCTGTAATCTCTCTAGTGCAATCACATCCTTCCTGTAATGTGGTGACCAGAACTACACACAGTAGCTGTGGCCTAACTGGTGCTGTATACAGTTCTAGCATAACCTCCCAGGCTCTTGTATTCTATGCCTCGGCTAATAAAGGAAAACATTCCGTATGCCTCTGAACCATCTTATCTGGTGCCGTCTCTAATTCCTCCCTCCGATACAATGCTCCTGCTCAGAAACTGGCCTGGTCTTTCTTGGAGATTTTCTCTGGCAACTCCGAGTTCATGGGAGGGCCTTGGGTTGGGAGAAATTGCAACTTGGACACCCCTGCTCTATCTGATGCCAGCTAAGAGATTGTTGAGTAGACAGTATGTTGCACCATACAAATCGTTCATTAAAAAAAAGTATCTATTTACCTGCGGTTTGGTTAACGGATAAACAGAAAAACATAGAATTCACGGCACAGCAACAGGCCATTCGGCCCATCTGGTCTATGCTGTTGTTTATGCTCCTCATGAACCTCCTCCCAACCCTACTTCATCTCAGCCGACCCGCATAACCGTCGATTCCTTTTGCCCTCATGCTCTGACCTTGCTTCCCCTCACTAGTGTATAGAGCCTCCCCAGGCACCTCATTTGCCTAACCTCGCTTCTGCCCTCCTTTGAACTTAACAATAATAAGAACTTGCATTTATAGAGCGCCTTTAATGTAGAACAACATCCTGAGGTGCTTCACAGGAGGCGTAATCAGACACGATTTGACACCGAGCCAAAGATGAAGACATTGGGACAGGTGACCAAAAGTTTGGTCAAAGAGATTTATTTCTTTTTCAATTTTGCCATCGTCTCTGTTGACCTACGTAGCCCCAGAGAAAACGGAATAAAACGCTTTTCAAGATTCAAAGGCTTTGTAACCCTTCTGCACCCTCCGCAGTCTGATCTAACTCCCTCTGCGTCCAATGCAGTATCAAATATGACACTCTCACTATTGCCTATATGTCACCCTTAGACAATGCACAAAGTCAAGGTAACAGCTAAATTGTTGCCTGTCGCCATCCATGGTCTTACCTCCAGGCACCAATCTGCGTATATAGTAAAACCTGAATTGAGCAATAAATTTAAAGCAGGTGATTGTTGAGGCCTATTTGGTAACCAGCATTCCACAAAGCCTTTCTGACTCTCCAAAAACAGCAAATGCTGAGCAGGTCAGGCAGCATCTGACAGATTTCCAGCACCCTGAGTATTTTGCTCTTCGTTTGTACTGAACAACAACAACTTGTATTTATACAGCGCCTTTAACGTAGTGAAACGTCCCAAGGTGCTTCACAGGAGTATTATGAGATTAAAAAATCTGACCCCATTTGAAGCAATCGGTTTCGAGTTGCTTTTCCTCCTCTTCTTCACAGTTGTATTTTTTTCCTCCTCTCTCGAAGACATTTGGGCTGATTTTTGATTTCGGTGTTCATCAGGTAGGCGGTGGGTGGAGTGATCACAAGGCCTGCTCTGGGAAGTTCGACGGAGGCCTCCTCGGGGGAGGCCGGGGGTGGGGGAGCTGGTTGGAAAGTCCGGTGGCTGCCAAGCTGGGTGTCGGGCCTTCATGGTAGTGGGGAGCGGGTGGGATGGCAATCCTCCGGGGTTGCTATGGACGGACTGACAGCTGACTGATTTCTTGTGGGGCCAGGAAGAGCATTCATGTTTCTCCTGGCCTCAGAGACATCAGTGGCAAAGCAAACTTCAAACCTCTAAAGAGCGGCCTGCAGCGGTCCTTTAAGAGCTGCTGGTTCGGCTGCTCAGTCCGCAGCTCCGCAGGGCAGACGCACAAGGTGTTGCATTGGGTCGTCAATACGGTGTAGTTCCTCGGTTTAAACATTTCATGGAGGCTCCTGCCTGTTTCGTGTGGGAGTGCTGGCCGCCTGTTTCGAGGCCTGGCTAGCACACTCGTCTCTGAGTCACAAGGTTGTGGGTCTCAATTCCAATCCAGAGACTTGAGCACAAAAATCCAAGCTGACACTCCCAGTGCAGTACTGAGGGAGTGCTGCACTGTCGGAGGGGCAGTACTGAGAGGGTGCTGCACTATCGGAGGGGCAGTACTGAGGGAGTGCTGCACCGTCAGAGGGGCAGTACTGAGGGCGTGCTGCATTGTTGGAGGGCAGTACTGAGAGGGTGCTGCACTGTCGGAGGGGCAGTACTGAGGGAGTGCTGCACTGTTGGAGGGGCAGTACTGAAGGAGTGCTGCACTGTCGGAGGGGCAGTACTGAGGGAGTGCTGCACCGTCGGAGGGGAAGTACTGAGGGCGTGCTGCACTGTCGGAGGGGCAGTACTGAGGGAGTGCTGCACTGTCGGAGGGGCAGTACTGAGGGAGCGCCGCACTGTCGGAGAGGCAGTACTGAGGGAGCGCCGCACTGTCGGAGGGTCAGTACTGAGGTAGTGCTGCACTGTCGGAGGGGCAGTACTGAAGGAGTGCTGCACTGTCGGAGGGGCAGTACTGAGGGAGTGCTGCACTGTCGGAGGGGCAGTACTGAGGGAGCGCCGCACTGTCGGAGGGGCAGTACTGAGGGAGCGCCGCATTGAGGGAGGGTCAGTACTGAGGGAGTGCTGCACTGTCGAAGGTGCCGCCTTTCGGATGAGACGTGAAACTGAGGCCCCGTCTGCCCTCTCGGGTGTAAAAGATCCCATGGCACTATTTTGAAGAAGAGCAGGGGAGTTCTCTCCAGTGTCCTGGCCAATATTTATCCCTCAATCAACATAACAACAGATTATCTGGTCATTATCACATTGCTGTTTGTGGGAGCTTGCTGTGTGCAAATTGACTGCTGCGTTTCCCACATTACAACAGTGACTACACTTCAAAAAGTGACTTCATTGGCTGTAAAGTGCTTTGGGTCATCCGGTGATCATGAAAGGCGCTATATAAATGCAAGTCTTTCTTTCTTTTCTCCACCACCTTCTCAGGTCAATGATGGATGGGGAATAAATGCGGTCTTGCCAACGATGTCTATATCCTGAGAAAGCATAATTAAAAAAATGTTTGACATGGTGGGATTTGAACTACTGGATTGTAAGTTCAGGCCTCTGGATTGCTATCATAAGAATAAAAACTGTTGGGACTTGCTGCCTTGTAAGGTGCCTGTTTGGGACCCACTTTGCAGAAGTAGTGCGTTTAAATGAATTTTGATGTACCTTGGCAGTGGGATGTGTGTGGTTTCTGCCAGATCCAAGATAAAACCACACAACACAGAAACAAACGTTTCATGACAGATTAGGAGGATTTTAATGGAACCAGGGGGCATAGATTTAAATTCATTGGTAAGAGTTTTAGAGGGGATTTGACGGGAGTTTTGTACACCCAGAGGGTGGTGGGGGTCTCGAACTCACTGCCTGAAAGGGTGGTAGAGGCAGAAACCCTCACCACATTTAAAAATGCTGGAGTTCTTTGAGGATGTAATGAGCAGGGTGGATAAGGGGGAACCAGTGGATGTGGTGTATTTGGATTTCCAGAAGGCGTTCGATAAGGTGCCACATAAAAGGTGTACCGCTTGAACCCAGCCAGAATGTCATAGTTGAGCGTGATCCTGACTGTTTCTCAGGGAAACTCTTTGACCTGGTTGCAGATTGTAGGCATGTATCTGTGATTGTGCTGATTGATGGCTCCTTCACCCTTTCAATAAGCAATTGATCCACCACAATAGTCATACTACACAGCATACCGTGTAATATTTATCATATTTCAATGAAATGATTCTCAATTGAGAAGAATTATTTGATGGTACATTGCCAGTACTAGCCTACAATCCACACATCAGCATGTTGGTGTTTAAAATGGATGTCTGCAATTAACATTCATTTTCCAATTGCCTAATTGTGATATTCCAGAGTACATGGCGAGGAATTTCACGATGTGAATTGCATCTCATTGAAGCTCAGTCCACAACAATGCTTAGGGGATTATCTCAACAACAACAGCAATTTGCATTTATATAGCGCCTTTAACGTAGTGAAATGTCCCAAGGCGTTTGACAGGAGTGTTACGAAATAAAAATTTGACACCGAGCCACATAAGTAGAAATTAGCGCCGGTGACCAAAAGCTGGGTCAAAGAGGTAGGTTTTAAGGAGCATCTTGAAGGAGGAAAGAGAGGTAGAGAGGTTTAGGCAAGGAGTTGGAGAACTTGGGGCCCAAGCAACAGAAGGCACGGCCACCGAAGGTTGAGCGACTATAATCAGGGATGCTTTGGATCTTGCCCATTCATGGAAAGTAGACTGTTTCCCACACTAACTCATTATTTTTCATCTATCTAGCTGTTATGTCTTGAATAAAGAGTCAGACTAGACACTGCAAGCTCAAAGTAAGGTGTGAACGTAGTCCTTTATTACAGATCTCAGAGTGCCTCTCCAGCCTGTGAGGCCTCCTTATATACAGGTGCTCCCAAGGAATTGTGGGATCCCTTGGGACTCCAGGAGATAAGCCCTCTGGTGGTTAGACATGGTAATTACAGGTTTACATACATAACACTAGCAGTCCTGTTTTTTTTATTTATTTATTCGTTCACGGGATGTGGGTGTCGCAGGCAAGGCCAGCATTTATTGGCCATCCCTAATTGCCCTTGAGAACAACCACTGTTCTTTTTATAGCTGGTTGGTACAACTCAGTGGCTCGCTAGGCCATTAACGAGGGCGATTAAGAGTCAACCACATTGCTGTGGGTTAGGAGTTACATATAGGCCAGACCGGGTGAGGATGGCAGATTTCCTTCCCTAGCTGAGGCATAGAATATAAGAGCAAGGAGGTTATGTTTGAACTGTATACAACACTAGTTAGGCCACAGTTAGAGTACTGATGAGGAGAAACTTCTTCACTCAGAGAGTTGTTAACCTGTGGAATTCCCTGCTGCAGAGAGTTGTTGATGCCAGTTCATTGGATATATTCAAGAGGGAATTAGATATGGCCCTTACGGCTAAAGGGATCAAGGGATATGGAGAGAAAGCAGGAAAGGGATACTGAGGGAATGATCAGCCATGATCTTATTGAATGGTGGTGCAGGCTTGAGGGGCTGAATGGCCTACTCCTGCACCTATTTTCTATGTTTCTATGTTTTATGCATGCAGTTCGGGTCACCACATTACAGGAAAGATGTGATTGCACAGGTGAGGGTACAGAGGAGATTTACGAGGATGTTGCCAGGACTGGAGAATTTTAGCCACGAGGAAAGATTGGTTAGGCTAGGATTGTTTTCTTTGGAACAGAGGAGGCCGAGGGGAGATTTAATTGAGGTGTATAAAATTATGAGGGACCTGGATAGAATGGATAGGAAGGACCTATTTCCCTTGGCAGAGGGGTCAATATCCAGGGGGCATAGTAATTGGTATGAGGTTTAGAGGAGATTTAAGGGGAAACCTTTACACCCAAGGGTAGTGGGGGTCTGGAACTCACTGCCTGAAAGGGTGGTAGAGACAGAAACCCTCATCACATTTAAAAAATACTTGGATATGCACCTGAAGTGCCATAACCTACAGGCTACGGACCAAGAGCTGGAAAGTGGGATTAGCCTGGATAGCTCTTTGTCAGGCGGTGTGGACACGATGGGCCGAAATGATCTCCTTCCGTGCTGTAAACTTCTATGATTCTAAAGGACATTAGTGAACCGGATAGGTTTTTGTACCAATCCGGTAGTTTAAAATTTCTTTTTATTCATGGAGTTTTTTCTGTGTCTATCCAGTCTTGCTATCTTACAGCAAAGGAGAATGGGGGCACATCATGCTTCCAAGCCGTCATCAGTACCTCTTGGGACTGCCCAGGCATGAAGCTATAGTCATGATTGGTACTTCCCTGCTTACTGTGGCTCAGGTCAGGAACTAAGTGAAACGGAGCTTCAAGCCACATCATTTCTTACTGAAATAAAAAAAAAGGAGGAAGTGCTGGCAGGTCGGGTGGCATAGTTAACGTTTCAGGTCGATGATCTTTCATCAGAACTCCACATTGCTTCTTACTCCATGTCTACCTCTGCTGCCATAGCTGGTTACGGTTTTCAATTATATCAGATGTAGCGTGATCCCTCTGGTGGCTTGTGCTTGTTTTACCATGAGGCTTTGTGAAACCACAGTCCACAGTGATTAATGTGGAGCTGTGTTCAATGCTTTTTGACATCTCAGAAGATTAGCTTTGCCCATCGGGCCCACTGCTTATTATTCAGTGTGATGTTGTCTCGTTTTATTTCTCAGTAAATAACATGTCGCTTTTATTGCCCAGCATTCGGCAACAGTAACATTTGGTTGTGCATCTTTAAACAGGCCAAATTTAAAAATGAATAATTAAATTGATGGATGTACTTAAGCTTACACATCTGAATTGTTTTAATTGCTCAAGGCCAAACACTTTGTGCTGACACTAAGAGTTGCTTTCTGCTTTTACTTTGCTGTAAGGCACTGAATATGCCGCTGGAGGTTTTTTTTTAAGCAATCCTTTGGGCTGAGTATAACATTTAAAGCTTTTGTTTTTGAGGATTGGATTGTGTTGAGTGTTATCACACTGTTCTTTCACCTCCAAGACGTCAATCTGAAACCAGCCCAGGCTGATGTGACGAGGTAATAGTTGTCAGTTAGTGACTCACTGGGCAGCACTCTCTCGGTGGGAGGGGCTAGGAGTGAGCAGGTGCTGCTGATTACGGCAGGAGTTGGAGTGAGTTTGTAAAAAGTTGGTGGTGGGTTTGTGGGTTGTTTTTTTTTCAAACTTTAGGGCCTTTTTGGCCCATAAACATCACCCAGATGGCTGCTGAGGGGCCTAGAGTGCTGGGCCCCTCAGAGGACAATGCTCCCAGTGTGAATTTAATCAGGGGAGAGAATGTCTTGAGAAGGGAGTATAAAAGTCCCAAAGATTTGGGCCGGGACCCCGGGAGGTTTGGAAAAGAAAACACGGTGGTGGTTCACTGCCAGGATAAGGAGATGCGAGCTTGGGATATTATCCAGGCGGGTACACGAGGACTGCGGTGAGGGAAGTTGCTTTGCTTGCCGACCAAAGCCGAATGTTGGGTTCGAGGTGACGGTCAGTGGGCGAGAGGGTGTGGAAAGACTTTTACTGAGCCTGAAGGTTGGTGAGAAGTATTTAGATGTATCTCTGCTGTATTCTGAAGAGATGGTAGTTTCATTCTTAAATCTGCTGGTTTATGTTGAGGACGATGTGCTGGTAAAAAAGTTGGAGTCGTGGGACATTAAACTTTGCTCAGTAATAAAGAGAAGATACTATCCAGAAACGCGGGTAGCCGATGGAACCCGTTATGTAAAAATACAGTTCCCAGACGGGGTGAAGTCATTGCCCTACAGCATGAAATTCGAGACAATGGAAGGAGTGCAGTACTTCCGGGTTCTGCATGATAACCAGGTGAAGGTTTGCTATTACTGTCTTGGACATGACCATTTAGTAAGAAGCTGTCCAGACATGTACTGTTATAACTGTGGCAAGTCTGGACACATCGCTCGGAACTGCAATACAGAGAGCTGTGCGGTTTGTCGCAAAGGCCCCACTCGCTATGAGTGTGAGGCAGAAGGAAGGTCTTTGAGTGACGAGGAGATGGGAGAAGGAGCAGGAGGTGTGAGTGGAGTGGCCGGAGGAGCGGAGCAGGCGGAGGACACAGCCGCCGAACGGAATGAGGAAAGAGGCAGAAAATTGCGGAGCAGAGAACAGGATGAGGATGGTGGAAAACACACCAAGTACGATGGAAAAGAACAATGTCAGCGGGGGGGCATCACGGGTCAGGGACAGAGTCGAGCCATAATATGGGTCGCCTTCAGGTATCTGTTTGGGGGAGCAGGGGCAGGTGCGGGGTAAGTGTAAGGGAGACCGGGAATTGTACATCTTGGGGAGCAGGAGGGGGCAAGACCAGGAGAGGGTGCAAGAGGCAGGAGCCTTAAAGGGACAGCTGGATGGGAGCGGGGAGATAAAGACGCCAAAAGGGAGCAAAATGTTCCAGAGAGAGAAGAAATGGGGAGCAAGGGTCAGCGGTGGAGGTGAGGCCGAAGGGAGTGGCACTGTTGGAGGAGGAGATTCAGTATCTGACGGCAGGAGATTCTGTATCTGACGGGGGACAGGGATGGGAGATTACAGAAGAGCTCGAGAGTGAGGGGTCAGAGGAGGATGGAGACATGGAATTGGGGGTTGTGGGGGGCGGGGGGGGTGCGGGCATCAGTGCGGTTCCCAGTTCCGGGCAGGTGTCACGATATGCAGATGACACGACCTTAACGTTGAGAGATGGGGAGCCAGTGAAGAAAGCTATGGTAGTATTGTCGAGCTTCAGGAGCCAGAGTAAATTATAGTATGTCCCAATGCCTGGGTGTGGGAAGGAGTTGGTTGGAGGAAAGCCCTTTTAAGGTGGTGGAGGTTTTAGAAGTTCTGGGGTTGCATATGGGGCAACTTTCAACAATTTGCTGATGAGGAAGATTGGGATGCCTTTGTGGAAAGGCTAGAACACTATTTCATTGCGAACGACCTGGCTGGGAGACACACTGACCTTGCTGGCTGATAAGCGCCGAGCCATCCTGCTCAGCAGTTGTGGGCCCACCATTCATATCCTTGTCAGGGAATTGCTAGCACCAGAGAAGACGACAACGAAAACGTTCACGGAGCTCGTAACGTTGATACAGGAACAGCTCAAGCCTAAAGAGAGCATCCTCACAGCCAGACACCGGTTCTACACACACCGGCGGCCCGAAGGGCAAGAAATCGCAAAATATGCTGCAGACCTGAGAAGATTGGCTGCACCGTGTGATTTTTGGCGACCATCTCACCGAAGCACTGAGGGACATCTTTGTTGTTGGAATTGGCCACGAGGGCCTCCTCCACAGGCTGCTCTCTGTGGACACCACGGTCACCCTGCAGAAGGCAATGAAGGTGAGCCAAGCGTTCATGGCCTCGGCCTGCGATTCCAGAAGGATGATGACTCTAACCCGGCAAGCACAGTGAACTGAATGGCGCCTTTCAGAGGCAAGACTGCGACCCCGAGCCCCGTAACCCTGAGTCCGCCGCGGGGGGCCAAGCGGCCAGCCCCATGCTGGTGTTGTGGAGTAAATCACAGAGCCCTCCAGTGCTGATACAGAGACTATACTTGCAAAGGCTGTAACCCTAAAGGCCATCTACAGCGAATGTGTAAAATAAATTTTACTCATCAAGTCGCTGAAGAGTTGGCCGATCACCCGGGCTCCAGCGCTGATGAAGATGAAGAGAGAGCCCAGGAAGCAGCTCAGCCCCAGGAAGAGGTGTATGGAGTGTTTACCTGCTCCACCCAGAGTTCCCCGTTGAAAATAGAAGTCGAAATCAACAGTGTTCCGGTCTCGACACAGGGGCGAGCCAATCGCTGATGAATCAGGCGGCCTTCGAGAAACTCTGGGACAACCCTATCGAACAACCCAAAGTGCTACCAATCCAGGTGAAGCTGCTCACTTACACAACAAAATTGGGAATCGAAGATTATGAAAATTAAAAAGATTTTGAGAAGATGGGAAAGAAGGTAATTAAAAGTGCAAGGAAGAGAGACAGTGGTGGCAGCTCTCCTGCTCTCTAAACTATGGTACTTATTGACGGTGGAGAATATTTCCAAGTGGGCGGAAAAGTCTATCCAAGAAGCTTGTGTAAAGTTTTTATGGGAAGGGAAACCAGCCTTGGTTGCTTTTGAAGAAAAAATCCTTTAGAATTAAGTGGATGAAGAGATTGCTTCAGAAGTCAAATACAAGTTTTTGGAAGAGTTGTTTCCAGCATTTCTTTTCATTAAATGGGATAGGAGGACAGGGAATATTTTAGATGGAATACAACAATATGTTTTTGAAATCGATTAAGCCTCTCCTTAGATTTTATAAGGGGGTTATAGACACTTGAGCCCAATTTTTTTTTTTTAACGTGTGCAGTTTATGCCCAAAGGTGCTGAGGAATTTTTAGAACAGCCCTTATTTTTGAAGAGGTGGATCAACATTGAAGGAGAGGTATTATTTAATCAAGCTTTTATAAAAGCTGATATATATGTGAAAGATGTATTCTGAGGTAATTCCAGGTTGGTTGCCGGAAGCGGTAGTGAGGGAGGAGGATCAGGCGGTCGAGGAAAAAGCAATTACGATCGTGTAGGAGAAGATTGTGAGGGCAATGCCACAGGATTGGATGGAAGAAATAAATAAATATGCAAATCTCCAAAGGAGGTATAATGTGTCCCGCTTTTCCAACGCTTTCTGCTGGAGAAAGGGGAGGAGTTGGTCTAATTTGACAACTCGAGATTTCTATGGGGTATTTAGAGAATGGCGATTTAAGACACCTGCTGGTCAGGAGTTTTGGCAGAATATATACCCACAACTTGACCAACAGAATTTGGAAGGGAGTGTGGCGAATTTTAAATGTCCAGAGTGGATTGAACTGGATTTCAAATTGGCTCATAACCGGATTTTTACCGTGATAGTCTTATATAAGATTGGGCGAGGAGAGGTGGCAACTTGCCCAGTGTGTGGGACGCGGGATGCGACTCTGTCCCATTTGCTGGTGTTATCTCCGCAGTTAAAGGATTTTAAGTGCTATGTTTGACAGTTGTGTGAGGTTTTTTTGCTGGGTGAGGACCAAAGAGCAAGAATGGGAATCCCGTGGGACTCAATTTTGAGATGGAGATTGCAGGAGAGTCTGCCCGAGTCTAGCGGAGCGGCAATTAATGTCATGTTCAGTTTGGCTCGATTTATGATTGTGCAAAGAAGGAATGCTCTGTTTTTTAAGGGGAGGAGAATAAACCTAAAAGAGTATTTTAAATATAAACCACAAGATCATTTATAAGGCTCTGTGGATGTTTTATTCAGAAAATAATTTAAAGATAGTATTTTATAATCAATTTGTAAATTACAATAGATAAAAGTTCACGGGGTTGGGGGTATTATATTAGCATGGATAGAGGATTGGCTAACTAACACAAAACAGAGAGTTGGGATAAATGGTGCATTCTCTGGTTGGCAACCAGTAACTAGTGGGGTGCCGCAGGGATCAGTGCTGGGACCCCAGCTATTTACAATCTGTATTAACGACTTGGAAGAAGGGACTGAGTGTAACGTAGCCAAGTTTGCTGACGATACAAAGATGGGAAAAGCAATGTGTGGGGAGGACACAAAAATTTTCATTTGGACATAAACAGGCTAAATGAGAGGGCAACAATTTGGCAGATGGAGTATAATGTTGGAAAGTGTGAGGGCATGCACTTTGGCAGAAAAAAAATCAAAGAGTAAGTTATTATTTAAATGGAGAAAGATTGCAAAGTGCCGCAGTACAGTGGGACCTAGGGGTACTTATGCATGAAACACAAAAGGATAGTATGCAGCGACAGCAAGTGATCAGGAAGGCCAATGAAATCTTGGCGTTTATTGCAAAGGCGATGGAGTATAAAAGCAGGGAAGTTTTGCTACAGCTATACAGGGTGCAGTTTTGGTTTCCATATTTATGAAAGGAAGTACTTGCTTTGGAGGCAGTTCAGAGAAGGTTCACTAGGTTGATTCCAGAGATGAGGGGGTTGACTTATGAGGAAAGGTTGAGTAGGTTGGGCCTCTACTCATTGGAATTCAGAAGAATGAGAGGTGATCTTATCGAACTGTGTAAGATTATGAGGGGGCTGGACAAGGTGGATGCAGAGAGGATGTTTCCACTGATGGGGGAGACTAGAACTAGTTAGGCATGATCTTAGAATAAGGGGCCGTCCATTTAAAACTGAGATGAGGAGAAATTTCTTCTCTCGGAGGGTTGTAAACCTGTGGAATTCGCTGCCTTAGAGAGCTATGGAAGATGGGACAGTGAATAAATTTAAGACAGAAATAGACAGTTTCTTAAACGATAAGGGGTTATGGGGAACGGGCAGGGAAGTGGAACTGAGTCCATGATCAGATCAGCCATGATCTTATTGAATGGCGGAGCAGGCTCAAGGGGCTGTATGGCCTCCTATTTCTTATGTTCTTATGAAATGTTACAGGAGACAAATTAAACTTCAGGTTTTAATGTTAATGTGTTGGAGGAATGGCTGTGCAGAGGGGCGGTATGGATTTGTATGATACAATGGAATGATCATGATCATGATAATGTTCAATAAATATTAATTAAAAAAAAAATTGAGTAGCTCCCTTGTCTCTGAGGCAGAACGTTGTGGGTTCAAGTCCCACTCCAGAGAGTTGAGCACAAAAATCGAGGCTGAAACTGCCAATTGCAGTGCTGAGGGAGTGCTGCACTGTCAGAGGTGCCGTCTTTAGGATGAGATGTTAAACCGAGGCCCCGTCTGCTCTCTCAGGTGGATGTTAAAAGATTCCATGGCACTATTTCGAAGAAGAGCAGGGGAGTTATCCCCGGTGTCCTGGGGCCAAAATCTATCCCTCAATCAACATAACAAAAACAGATGATCTGGTCATTATCACATTGCTGTTTGTGGGAGCTTGCTGTGCGCAAATTGGCTGCCGCGTTTCCCACATTACAACAGTGACTACACTCCAAAAGTACTTCATTGGCTGTAAAGAGCTTTGAGACGCCCGGTGGTCATGAAAGGCGTTATATAAATGCAAGTCTTTCTTTATTTCCTTCTTTCTTTCTTAAAACCTACCTCTTTGACCAAAACTCTGCCGTAATATCTCCTTATATGGCTCGGTGTCAAATGTTGTTTTATAATGCTTCTGTGACATGCCTTGGGACCTTTTGCTACGTTAAAGGCACGATATAAATACAAGTTGTTGTTATTTAGAGGAGCAATGGCCATAGTGGTATCGAGGGACAAGAAAGATTGCGATGTCGAGAGATGTTTCAAGCTAGAAGTGAGGCAAGATTCACCGAACAGCAGACAAGCTTATTTTCTTGTGTCCTTCCCAGGACTTTGAGATTAGTGATGGATGCTATGTCTCTTGTAAGTTTATGCAGAAGTGGCTACTGCCATATTGAATATCCCCAACTTGCGTTATACTGAAGTAAATAGCTGAAGACATGTTTTTTTTTCATATCTATCACCACAAATAAGGCAAAATATGCAATTTGAAAGATATGAACAAAACGCCATCGTCCAATAGGCTGACTCGCAGCTTTGCTGAATTGGAATGACATATGGCCTTTCTGTTCATCTTCACTAATAAACAAGGGTAGTCATCATTGAAAGTAAGTAAAGTGTAGGAGCTGCAGAATTGTCTTCATCCTGTCCCATTCAATCAATGTTTTCATGACGGAAAATAGCACGGTTCAAGTTTTCCTGTATTTTTTGCGTGACATTATTTCTATGTGCATTATTGGTCTAATCATTCTGTTTTTCTCCCCTTTCTCTCTCTCTCTCTCTCTCTCTCTCTCTTTCTCCTCTTTCATCATTTTTGTCTCTCTGGGAAAACTCCTGCATGACCATCCCATCATGTAGTTTGATGTCTTCATATCCCTCAGGTGGTCTAAGCACAAAGTCTGTTCCCGTAACACATCTCCACTAAACTGTCGGAGCATGGCTGTCTCCTCGCGCCTAGCATTGTGGGAAGAAAAGGAAAGTTGCTCTTCCTGGGTCACAGGTTGACTTCCTGCATGCGGCCGAGAAGGCGGAGTTGCATTGGCTTTTCGACGTGTGACTGAGCTGCTGCTACCATGGCAACGGGTGTCGCTGCAGAATGGGACCGGGGTAAGACACATGGGTTCGGCAAATTCAGAGCCATTTTCAGAAAAGTCCCACTGTTCGTCAATACCTCAGAGCCTGTGCGTGCAACTGTGAATCTGAGACCCTCAGGCACGACACTGTGGCTGAACGTGAATTTGATATCAACGTTTAGGTTGTTCCAGTATCAAAATTGTCCAGGCAGCCACTTTTGGAAGAATAGTTTGGTAGTACCATCACCAAAAATGGGATATTTAGTTGTCATTTTACTCCCCAAGTTGTGAAGATCTCTGTCTCAGGACAGCTAGGAGCTTCTCTCCCAGTGCTTGATATTTTGTAGCATTATGACAGCCATTAAATCAATGGAGATATCAGCATGTCATTAAACCGTTTCCTATTTCCTCTTTCATAAGATAGGCTTCTTTTGGAAGAGGCTGCTTTCTCAGCAGATTCACTTCACACCTTTTTGCTCAATGTTCTCTCGGACTATTAAGATTGCGACTTCCTTGTCACCACCCCAAGCTATTTGAGGTTGCCCTTGCTGTCTACCCAATCTAATATTCAGTTTGATTTTGTATATTGCCCGACTTGTCAAAAGATCATCAGCTCCATGTTGGCTGCCTTGATGATTGGGTTCCATCTGTTTGACATGTTATCTGTTCTCGTCAATGTTCCCTTCTCTCGCTCTGAATGTGCCACTCCTCCAGGCTTCACAGATGCTCGGCAACAGGCAGCACAGAGCAAGTCCATTAGCTTTTCACGCTTCCTGACACGTTAATTGGCTGCTGCCCGCAAACGTGTTGCACCCAAGTACAGGTTGATCCTCCCGTATCCAGAACTCCCTTATCCGGAACCACCTCTCATCCGGCACCATTCCCGGCCACCGGGTGGCGCAGGCGCAGAACTCTGCCATGAACAAATTGAAGTCCTTCCTCGCTGCCGACTCCCGCAATCGCTGACCTGACCCCGCGATCCACCGCCCCCGCGCCCCCCACGATCTCTCTACCGCACTCCCAGCCCCAAGCCAGACAGCCCCGATATCCCCTTGCTCAGCACCTGTACCATCCAATTTAACGTGACCACCCCTCGTCCGGAAAAATCCCTTATCCAGAACAGGCCAGGTCCCGAGGGTTCTGGGTAAAGGAGGTTCAACCTGTAGTGTGAAATTCTCCTGCTAGTTTGACTCCTCACATCGATGTTTCCTGCAGGAAGTTACTGAGCAGGATGCTGCTTAATAAACAACGACCACAGCTGGTGTTTGCATTTGGGATCATCAATTGTCCCGTTAGAATGAGTAGTAATTCTTCCATAGGTCAGTTTGGGTATTCTGAATAATCAGATCAGCCCTGTCTTATTTGCCCCATCATAGCAAAGCAGCTTCAGATAGGGCCCATGTAGCATGAAATACTCCCCGATGAACACGACTGATCAAGAGTGATGCCTAGTATTCCACTAGCACTGCAGTAAAAACTGGGAGACCTCTGATGGGTCTAGGTCATCCACGATGAGGTATGCAGTTGTGAGCCTAGTGGATGAACTGGTAATGTGTAGTGCGATTGTTGAAACTTTGTTAATAAACTAACTAGTTCTTAATACAATGAATTCTTGCTCATTATTGCTCATTTGACCTCTGAAGGCCAAAGGACGCCAATTCCAGTTTCATGCTCACATTCATTTATTTCATTGAGTTGCAGTGCTCAGCTTAGACAGTTCCTCGAATCGAGGATGACTTGCTTCCATGTCAAAAAGTTCACAGGTGTTTCAATGAAGGGCCTAAAATGCCAGGACCTGAACTTCATGTTGAAGGGTGGAAGATACCTGTGCGTGGATTTTTTTTAACGTGTGCTGGCCGTTGCACACCAGCCACCACACGGGCTTGACAGACTTAGGTCTTGGTCCAGTGGCAAGGATTAACCAAGACAACTGGAGACCAGCTCTGCTGCACGGACCTAGTGCGCGCACACATATCACCGAGTGCACTGTGCATTGTATCACAGCTTCATACTCTTCCCTGCCATTGTACCTTGGCATCAGCATTGTATTGGGAAAGGCCGGTAGCATGACAGGAGTTGATAGTGGAGCATACGGCCCGCCGTTTAATTTCAGCAGTGCTGACTGACCATTGTTGACCCTCCCAAAGACCAGTATGGCAGTGGAGATGGGAGCTGTGCTGCAGTTCATAGTTGTCCATTCCAGGGCTCAAGTGGAGTTACGACACTTCATTTTCCCGACTATGTGAAATCGGTGAACCCAAGTCTTGGCTTCTCAATGGCAAGCTGATGGAAGAATGTCCAGTGCTGGCTTTTGGCTGTCTTATCTCCACTGACTGTTGGAATGTGTTTGTTTCATGGGTTCTTTGCTTAAGAATTCATAGCAACACATTGCTATTAAGAACCAGTTGGTTTATTATCAAAGGTTTAACAATCACACTACACAGTACCAGTTTATCCATTAGGCTCACAACTGCATACCTCATCGTGGATGACCTAGACTCAACTGACTGGGGTTTTATTGAGTCTTGTCAACATCAAGTGACTTGCTAAGCCACTCCCAGCTCTACAACTATTTTAAATTATTAACTTCAAGCCAGGTGCCCCCTTTTGGTAAGGGCATTAGAACCCACAAATTAACAATTTAAACAAAATGTTAAATCAAATTAAAATTTGGTGCACTCCAGTCCCTCCGGCGCCCACCTCTTGTGGAAGGCCGCGAGCGTACCGGTGGACACCGCGTGCTCCATCTCCAGGGACACCCTGGTGCAAACGTAGCTGCGGAGGAGAGGCAGGCCGTCGGGCTGAATGACCCCCGTCGACCGCCCGCTGCCTGGGCCGGTTAATGGCCCCCTTGGCCATGCCCAGGAGCAGTCCTACGAGGAGGCCTTCCGACCTGCCCGCTCCCCTCCGCACAGGGTGCCCAAAGATCAGGAGTGTGGGACTGAAGTGCAACCAGAAATCAAGGAGCAGCCCCTTCAAGTATTGAAAGAGGGGCAACAGCTCTACAATCCTGTGAGCATCCTCACAGGCGCATACATATAAACGGTGAGAAATTCTGGTTTGATATTGCAGAATGCAGTCCCTTTCCCAGTCGTGCATTGTGATGCAGATTACATTTGCAAAGCCCATTGTGTCTAATCTCGCCAATGTATTCCCGTTACACTGCGCAACCAAGATATGAATGCAAGATTGGATCTGTGTCATCCTGTGTTAAAGTTGGATTGCCTGGACCCGCTTTCTGTGGTGTTTGGTCTATATCGGAGTTGCATGCATCATGCAGATCATTTTGAAGCAAACATTATGTAAGTAACTGGATTTGGCAGCTTCTTTACTGATAGCTTAGTTGCTTTAAACCTGCTCAGACAGTCAACAACCAATACCGAATACGGGTTGAGTTTGTTTAAAATTCGGTAGAAGTTTAGAAAATAGGAAACATAGAAAATAGGTGCAGGAGTAGGCCATTTGGCCCTTCGAGCCTGCACCACCATTCAATAAGATCATGGCTGATCATTCAACTTCAGTACCCCATTCCTGCTTTCTCTCCATACCCCTTGATCCCTTTAGCCGTGAGGGCCACATCTAACTCCCTTTTGAATATATCTAATGAACTGGCCTCAACAACATTCTGCGGTAGAGAATTCCACAGGTTCACAACTCTCTGAGTGAAGAAGTTTCTCCTCATCTCAGCCCTAAATGGCTGACCCCTTATCCTTAGACTGTGACCCCTGGTTCTGGACTTCCCCAAAGAGGAGTGAGAATGCGGACATTCAAAAAAAAAATTTTAGATTAATAGTAAGTTGCTGTTTAATTGACATTCCTATTACCTGGGACTTCCCCCATCCCCCGCAGGCGAACATTGTTGGGCAATTAATGCAAATGGGTGGCCCACAGGTTTCTCTTTCGACAGCATAGAAAATTCTGTGCCAGAAAATGGGATGGAGGGAGGAAGCAAGGATTGAGCAGTGATAATGGTGATGGTGATTTCCTTGCAATAGTCTTGCCCCAAAAATTGAAAAAGCACGGGATGTAAATGAGAAAAGTCCGCCTAATGTCATCGGAACTATTTGTAATGAAGGAACCTTCACCCACCTCCCTCTGAACTGATGCATCTTGTGCGTTTTCTGGGTTTTTTCCGGATTTCCGCTCCAGTATTTGTTGCTTTTCGTTTCATTTCTTCCTGTCTGTCATATTGACGGTACCAGTGGTGAGAATGTGGAACTCACTGCCACAGGGAGTGGTTGAAGCGAATAGTATTTAAGGGGAGGCTAGACAAGCATACGAGGGAGAAGGGAATAGAGGGTTACACTGATGGATTTAGATGAGGAAAGACGGGAGGAGGCTCGAGTGGAGCATAAACGCCGGCATGGACTGGTTGGGCCGAATGGCCTGTTTCCCTGACGTATTTCCTATGCAAGATGCAACCTAAGATAGGTTTTATCTTCGGCAACTCTGTGGCAGATGCAACAGGATGACATAGTTACCACCATTTTTGATGCACATGAGTTTGTCTCTGTTCAGTGTTGCAATTTCTGGCTCGCAATGCAGAGGTAACTGATTAGTGTAGTCCTTTCAAAGTAGAAGGTGAACATTTCTTGTAGGGTGAGGGTTAAATCAATATGCTGACAGGGTTAGATGAAATAGGGTGGGGGGGGAGGCTCGGGTGGAGCGTAAAGAGCGGCATGGACTTGTTGGGGCCGAATGGCCTGTTTCTGTGCTGGAAATACGATGTGACACTGCGCTCCTTCTTAAACTTCGTGCCAAACACAGGGTCCGAAGTTAATGGCCTCACTGCCGACTGCCGCCGACATTCCTCTGCGGGTTGTGCCCAGTGACAGTTTGCACTCGGGCTGGAGCGGGGCAGGAAGGGAGGACCCCCCGGGAACCGCCCGCTGGTGTCAGCGGACGGCCGAGTGGCGCAAGTGACCTCTCGCCCGCCGATGCCAGATTGGCGCGGGCGGGAGTCGGCGCCAGCAGGGGGAAGGACCGCTGCGAGAAGGCTGGTCTAACCCTCGAGGTAAGTTTTTTTTTAAAGCTGGAAAAAGAAGGTTAGTGAACTTTTTAATCAATGTTTTTTTCACAGCGAGTCACCTTAATGGGTTCCCCTGAAGGTCTTCCGGGTAATTTTTTTTTTTTTCCCAATCATTTTTATTTGAGCATCTGCGACCCTCCATCCTCGGAGGCACTTCGGTGGCAAGAGCCTTTGCCGCCGGGATTGGGAGCTCAGGCCCACTCCCACCCAGTTTAACGCCATACGTCACTCGTTTGCCGCCGGCCCAACTTTTCAATTATTTTTCATCAATTTCCTGCCCAAAGTGCTGCCCGGCCTCTCGGCGGCCTTTTGGGTGGGACTTGACCGTCACCAAGTTCGGCCCTAAAAACCTTCATGACTCTTCAGGTTTATTCTAATATGCATCCCGTTGAATGTCTGCGATTGATCCTGCAACCCTTCCTGCCTCCTGGTGACACCGTCACAAATCCGTATGTACTGAAGGAATACTAAGAACATAAGAAATAGAGCAGGGGTAGGCCATACGGCCCCTTGAGCCTGCTTCGCCATTCAATAAGATCATGGCTGATCTGATCATGGACTCAGGTCCACTTCCCTGCCTGCTCCCCATAACCCCTTTTCCCCTCATCAGTTAAGAAACTGTCCATCTCAATTTATTTAATGTCCCAGCTTCCAGCTTTGAGGCAGCGAATTCCACAGATTTACAACCCTCAGAGAAGAAATTCCTCCTCATCTCAGTTTTAAATGGGCGGCCCCTTATTCTAAGATCATGCCCTCTAGTTCTAGATTCCCGCATGAAGGGAAACATCCTCTCTGCATCTAGCCTGTCAAGCCCCCTCAGAATCTTATACGTTTCAATAAGATCATCTCTCATTCTTCTGAATTCCAATGTGTATAGGCTCAACCTACTCAACCTTTCCTCATAAGTCAACCCCCTCATTCCCGGAATCAACCTAGTGAACCTTCTCTGAACTGCCTCCAAAGCAAGTATATTCTTTCTTAAATATGGAAACCAAAACTGCACACAGTATTCCAGGTGTGGCCTCACCGATACCCTGTATAACTGTAGCAAGACTTCCCTGCTTTTATACTCCATCTCCTCGGCCTTCCTGATCATTTGCTGTGCCTGCATATTAACCTATTGTGTTTCATGCACCAGTACCCCCAGGTCCCGCTGTACTGCGGCACTTTGCAATTTTTCACATTTTTGTATTGTGATATTAAAGTCAGGTTTCGCTTTGTGGATGAAGTTTTATAAAAAGAACTCGGGCACAGCCGGACTACAAACTAAAGCGGGGAGCTTCTGGTTAAGCTCCCCACCCAGTTAGGTACGTGGCTACATTTCTGTGGTTGGGGCTAAAGCACATTGTTGAGTAAAGTAGAAGGAGCTGTGCACCTATACCTGACCTGGGATACTTAATGTTGATACTGAGAACGATTCCAGGGATGAGGGACTTCAGTTACGCGGATAGACTGGAGAAGCTGGGGTTTGTTCTCCTTAGAGCAGAGAAGGTTGAGAGGAGATTTGATCGAGGTGTTCAAGATCATGAGGGGTCTGGACAGAGTAGATAGAGAGAGAGACTGTTCCCATAGGCGGAAGGGTCGAGAACCAGAGGACACAGATTTAAGGTGATTGGCAAAAGAACCAAAGGCGATATAAGAAGAAACCTTTTTATGCAGCGAGTGGTTAGGATCTGGAATGCACTGGCTGAAAGGGTGGTGGAGGCAGACTCAGTCACAGCTTTCAAAAGGGAGTTGGATCAGCACCTGAGAATTTTTTTTGTAGGGCGAGCTGAGATGCTCTTAGAGAACTGGCAGGGGCTCGACAGGCCGAATGGCCGCCTTCCGTGCTGTAACCATTTCTATGAGTGCTAGTAACACACCACCAATAGTTTTATTATGTTTAGAATCAATTTTTTTTTCATGGAAGAAATTGTCTTTGAGATCCCAAATTATTGGCAATCTCTGTTGCAGCTGTTGTAGGTTGGAGAACTGTAACAAAAAGCCCAAGGTACAAGTCTGACTGTCTGAGTGGTAAATGGAATGAAAATGTCTGCAAGGCTCCATCTCTTCTTTGCTAACACCAGAATGTGAGGCCAAAGCTTTGTCGATGTTAATTAGATTCTTCATAGCGCTGTATTTTGTGCATGCATGATTTAAGATATGAAAATGAGTATTTTCAAAAAAGTAACTCTATACAGAGGGATGCTGTTTATCCAAACTGGTCAGTTAAGCAAGATCCTGGTCACCCTGCATGACTTGTGTTTTCAGGCACTTTAATAAGGCCCTGCTTTCAGCACAGAGTCTCACTAGTGGTGAGTGTGGTTTGGAAAATGAGGCTATGATATCTAGCCTCAACTCAACTATGGTGCTAACCATTCGTGAGGCTTTGCGATGTGATGAGAATCTGGCATAGACTACACTCCGAAGTTCTCCACAGTGGTTTCATTTTGGAAGCCACGCAGTGTTGTTGCTAGGATTTCAGTGCAGTGTACACGGCAGGTGTGTGCTATGTGGGTTATGTCTGCAGAGAGTCAGTTGAGCTGTGCGATACTGGCGTTTACAGATCCGCCACTGGTGGGAAATTCAGACACTATATTAACCTGAATAGAGCGGAACACACAGAAATCATATTGGCCTGTGAGATATCCTTCCGATTGATACACTGCCTATGCCCGGTGATACTGTCCACACCTGCGATCGGGCACTTGAACTTTTCAAATCCCCACAGAAGGGTTTTCTATTTGAACATACAGCATCCCACTGCATAGGTCAAGCTGCATCTGTGTTGAAGGCTATTTATCTGACTCCGAAGCAGACCTCTCCTGTCTATGAACATTAGTAATTTCAGGTCATGTTGTCCCATCTCTCATTCCACTGCTCCATAGTTCTGTGTATCCTGCACATTTGTGCTGTCAACTGTCAATCCACCTTTGTTGTCAGGGAGCTATAACTTTGATAAACCGTGGTATCCATACACTGAAATGGTGTAACTCTGCTTCACAATCGGCCCACAGAGGGGGGCAAGATGGAAAGACTGGGAGAGACTGGGGACAGAGGAGTGGGGAGGCGGGGGTGGGAGATGGAGAGGGGAGGGGAGTCGGAGAGCAGGAAGAGAGAGAGTATGTGTGTGTCTATTTGGGGAGAGGGAGGGCTGACCGCCAATTTCTATCATCAACAAGGTCAAGGCCTCAAGGTACAGGAAACCACAGAGGTTGGAAAGATGAGATGGAAGAGTGAGGTAAATCAAGACATGATGATTAGATGACGGGCTTTAAAAGTTTGAAGACCACGGGAGGAACATAAGAACATAAGAACATAAGAACATAAGAATTAGGAACAGGAGTAGGCCATCTAGCCCCTCGAGCCTGCTCCGCCATTCAACAAGATCATGGCTGATCTGGCCGTGGACTCAGCTCCACTTACCCGCCCGCTCCCCATAACCCTTAATTCCCTTATTGGTTAAAAATCTATCTGTCTGTGATTTAAATATATTCAATGAGCTAGCCTCAACTGCTTCCTTGGGCAGAGAATTCCACAGATTCACAACCCTCTGGGAGAAGAAATTCCTTCTCAACTCAGTTTTAAATTGGCTCCCCCGTATTTTGAGGCTGTGCCCCCTAGTTCTAGTCTCCCCGACCAGTGGAAACAACCTCTCTGCCTCTATCTTGACTATCCCTTTCATTATTTTAAATGTTTCGATAAGATCACCCCTCATCCTTCTGAAATCCAACGAGTAAAGACTCAGTATACTCAAATTATCATCATAAGGTAACCCCCTCATCTCCGGAATCAGCCTAGTGAATCGTCTCTGTACCCCCTCCAAAGCCAGTATATCCTTCCTTAAGTAAGGTGACCAAAACTGCACGCAGTACTCCAAGTGTGGCCTTACCAATACCCGAAACAGTTGCAGCAGGACCTCCCTGCTTTTGTACTCCATCCCTCTCGTAATGAAGGCCAACATTCCATTCGCCTTCCTGATTACCTGCTGCACCTGCAAACTAACTTTTTGGGATTCATGCACAAGGACCTCCAGGTCCCTCTGCACCGCAGCATGTTGTAATTTCTCCCTATTCAAATAATATTCCCTTTTACTGTTTTTTTTTCCAAGGTGGATGACCTCACATTTTCCGACATTGTATTCCATCTGCCAAACCTTAGCCCATTCGCTTAACCTATCTAAATCTCTTTGCAGCTTCTCTGCACAACCCGCTTTCCCACTAATCTTTGTGTCATCTGCAAATTTTGTTACACTACACTCTGTCCCCTCTTCCAGGTCATCTAGGTATATTGTAAACAGTTGTGGTCCCAGCACCGATCCCTGTGGCACACCACTAACCACCGATTTCCAACCCGAAAAGGACCCATTTATCCCGACTCTCTGCTTTCTGTTAGCCAGCCAATTCTCGATCCATGCTAATACATTTCCTCTGACTCCGCTTACCTTTATCTTCTGCAGTAACCTTTTGTGTGGCACCTTATCGAATGCCTTTTGAAAATCTAAATACACCACATCCATCGGTACACCTCTATCCACCATGCTCGTTATATCCTCAAAGAATTCCAGTAAATTAGTTAAACGTGATTTCCCCTTCATGAATCCATGTTGCGTCTGCTTGATTGCACTATTCCTATCTAGATGTCCCGCTATTTCTTCCTTGATGATAGCTTCAAGCATTTTCCCCACTACAGATGTTAAACTAACTGGCCTATAGTTACCTGCCTTTTATCTGCCCCACTTTTTAAACAGAGGCGTTACATTAGCTGCTTTCCAATCTGCTGGTACCTCCCCAGAGTCTAGAGAATTTTGGTAGATTATAACGAATGCATCTGCTATAAATTCCGCCATCTCTTTTAATACCCTGGGATGCATTTCATCAGGACCAGGAGACTTGTCTACCTTGAGTCCCATTAGCCTGTCCAGCACTACCCCCCTAGTGATAGTGATTATCTCAAGATCCTCCCTTCCCACATTCCCGTGACCAGCAATTTTTGGCATGGCTTTTGTGACTTCCACTGTGAAGACCGAAGCAAAATAATTGTTTAAGGTCTCAGCCATTTCCACATTTTCCATTATTAAATCCCCCTTTTCATCTTCTAAGGGACCAACATTTACTTTAGTCACTCTTTTCCATTTTATATATCGGTAAAAGCTTTTACTATTTGTTTTTATGTTTTGCGCAATCATAATGATTTGTGCCGTCAATTCATTTACTTTATTTCGAATGCTGCTTGCATTTAGGTAGAGTGTTTTAATACTAGTTTTTAAACCATGATTTTTAGTTTTGACCCCTCCTGCAGACCATTTTATATTCATACATATTGTCCCTTCCTATCACCTTGTGCTTTACACTTACCCCAGTGCTACTCTGCTCTGTTGCCTCCTGCCTTTTGCATTATTTCTTGGGTTCCTGTTCATTTGAGCTCTCACCCACTCTAACTAGCTCAGAGCCCTCTCCTGGGTTCCAAATACTCCTCGCATTGAGGCACCGAGCTTTCAGGCTTGCCTTTTTATTACACTTTGACCCTTTAGAATTTTGCTGTACAGTAGCCCTTTTTGTTTTTTGCCTTGGGTTTCTCTGCCCTCCACTTTTACTCATCTCCTTTCTGTCTTTTGCTTCTGTCTCCATTTTGTTTCCCTCTGTCTCCCTGCTTTGGTTCCCATCCCCTGCCATGGTTAGTTTAACTCCTCCCCAACAGCACGAGCAAACACTCCCCCTAGGGCATTGGTTCTGGTCCTGCCCAGGTGCAGACCGTCCGGTTTGTCCGGTCCGGTCCCATCCCCCCCAGAACTGGTTCCAATGCCCCAGGAATTTGAATCCCTCGCTGCTGCACCACTGCTCAAGCCACGTATTCATCTGGGCTATCCTGCGATTCCTACTCTGACTAGCACGTGGCACTGGTAGCAATCCCGAGATTACTACTTTTGAGGTCCTACTTTTTAATTTAGCTCCTAGCAACTAAAAAAAAAAGGAAGACTGAGGGCAGGAAAGAGGTCCACGGGAGAAATGGAGTGAGAGGCGGAGACCGTGTGATCAGTCTTCGTTTTAGCACAGTCAGGATGAAGGGAGGAGGATGAGCGTGTAGGATTGTGGAGTTTGGAGTGATTGTTGGTAAGTGGCAGCTGGTGACAATGGCGGTGGTTGGCACTGTTCATCCTTGAGTCCTGGCCTGGAGCAGCCTGAGCTGTTGCCCTACCCACATGGGCAGTCACTGAACATTGTTGCTTGCACGGACCTGTGCTGGGGCCACCTTGGAAGATCAGAGATGTCAAAGCACCCTAGGTGACTTGTGACCACCCGCCCATGTGCTTGGTACGTGCATGGTTGGTTCAGTGTTGCTATTGGCCCTCTGAATGTGCCCAGTAATCACAAAACCACACAGTACAACAGCACAGAAGGAGGCCATACGGCCCACCGATATAATAATAACTGGAGTAGTAAAATCTAATCTGACCAACAAATGGAGCCTTGAGCATCGCCCGAGGTACTGGCGATTGCCCTGAAAATGTAAAATCTAATGTTTATATACACAACCCATACACAATACAACTTTCTATTTCCTACCCAATGCTCTGTTGGATGAAAAACACCTAACTGGACCTAAGATGCTTATTATAAGCTGCATTGGGAATGGACACTCACACTATTACTAAGTGTTGGTGAGAGGTGTGCTTCGTAGGTAATTTCCTGAATGAGCATGTTGTTTCCTGGCTCGGTCAGAGATGGAGAGATGAACTTTCGTCTGGCTTGTGTCTGAAGTCTCAAAGGGCTATGGTGAACTATAACCTAAAATATATTAAACAAAAACAATCTTAGCCACATCAAAGTGTGGTGTTATAAGTTGCCTGAACTCCCCTGGGGGTTAGCGAGGGGCTAAATAAACCATTCTCATCGCTGGCTGATGCTTTCCCCTGCCGGAAGGGTGCGTGTGTGGACAGGTTCAGGCTTGGCGGTGAAGCACCCTGCGGTTGAATAGCCACCTGGCGCACACTGTCTAGGTTGGGCGATGTACCAGAGGGTGACCCTCAACTTGTGGACCCTTACCCCAGCACACGCCCGCTCCTTCAAGAGAGAAGGGCTGTACGGAATAACAGTGATTTTGGAAAGCATTTGTGATTGTAAACCATTTCACATGTCACAGGCCCCACTCCCTTGTTGTTACTCTACTGGAAACTGAACTATGCATGTTATCCACATCAGTAATTTGATATAATATATCTATCTAAAGTTTAAAGTGTACTTAAAATCCCTCCCATTCTTCTCAGGCATTGATTATGTCCTTCCTTTCCGCAAACCCTTCCTCCTTTGATGGCATTGACCCCTTGGTGGGGTCAGGTCCAGCTCACCTGAATGAACATTGTTCATGTGTGACATTACCCGCTGAGCTTTGGAAGGATGCCCAGAGAGCTCAGGATTGGGTCTGGCTGTGATGCTCCTGTGGTTGACTAGCCTTCCGGCCAGATGTTCCCGCGTGACTAATGGCCATTGGGGACCTGCCAGTTGGAAGAGTGATGGAGTTGATGCCTTGAGGAAGGGGGAAATATTACATAAGAACTTAAGAACATAAGAAATAGGAACAGGAGTAGGCCATTCGGCCCCTTGAGCCTGCTCCACTTTTCAATAAGATCATGGCTGATCATTGACCTCAACTCCATTTTCCCGCCCGATCCCCTTATACCTTGATTCCCCTAGAGAGCAAAAATCTATCTAGCTCAGCCTTGAATATATTCAGAGACTCAGCCTCCACAGCCCTCTGGGGCAGAGAATTCCAAAGGTTCACAACCCTCTGAGTGAAGAAATTCCTCCTCGTGTCTGTCTTAAATGGCCGACCCCTTATCCTGAGACTGTGCCCCCTAGTTCTAGACACTCCAGCCCGGGGAAAACAACCTCTCAGCATCTACCCTGCCAATCCCCTTCAGAATCTTAAATATTGAGAGACAAGGCATTGAGTACCTTGCTGGGTTGATTTTGTTTATAATTCGAACCCCGTTGCTTGACATGAAAAAGTTGCAGGGGATCAAACAATGCTGTTCTAAAATAGCTCTTGGTCCGTTTGTATAAAAATAGATCAAACAGAAAGAGCAGCCTACTCCCCCTGTGTCACCGACCTCCCCCGTAGCTCCCGCAGGATTCATTAAGCAGCTTGTCCGGCAAATGGAGAAAGAAGCGAAAGAGACCCAGGAGCAGGAAAAGGAGCGAAGAGTCGAACATCAGGTGAGCGTCCGAGAGGCCAGCACGGTGAGAAGTGGGCAGGAGGGACGGAAGGCCGTGTGGGAGAGTGCAATCGAAGGGATGATGAGCTTAACAACAACAACAACAACTTGTATTGATATAGCGCCTTTGACGTAGTGAACTGTCCCAAGGCGCTTCACAGGAGCGTTATAAGACAAAACAATTGACACCGAGCCACATAAGGACAAATTAGGGCAGGTGATCAAAAGCTTGGGGGGGGGGGGGGGGGGGAAATTCTGGGGGGCGGGGGTTGCAAACGGCTTTTCGCCCGGGAGCATCACCGCTACCGTCTCCCGGGAAATTCCGCAGGAATTTAGTAGTGGCATTAACTGGTAGCGCCCCGGGCCTCTGTCACGACATCATCACCATATGCCGCGACTGGTTTTCGCCACGGGGCGGAAATTAAAGAGGAAATGTAACGGTAAAAAAAAAAAATGGCTGGCTTATCGATCGCGGCCTTCTTGATTGTAGATCGCGGGGTCCGTGCCACCATCTTGCAACCCAGCACTTCGTTCCCCCCCCGGCATTCCAGCAATGGCCCTGTTTCCCGCCCGCAGAGTCTGCAGCTTGGCCCGCCCCTTTAATAGAAGGGGAGGGCCCTGTTTGCCCGCCAGTGCTACGCGTCCCTCTGCACACCGCTGGAAAATTCGCGTCCTGGCCCCACCCCCACCCTCGACAGGAAGTAGAGCAGGAGATTTTACGCGGCAGTTCCACTCGATAAGCCCAAAATCACTCGCGAGGCAGGACTTCCGCTGGGGTGGCATTGGATACGACAGAGGAGGCTGAGGAGAGATTTAATTGAGGCGTATAAAATGATGAGGGGCCTAGATAGAGTGGATAGGAAGGACCTATTTCCCTTAGCACAGGGGTCAATAACCAGGGGGCATAGATTAATTGGTAGAAGGATTAGAGGGGAGAAGAGGAAAACATTTTTCACCCAGAGGGTAGTGGGGGTCTGGAACTCACTGCCTGAAGGGCTGGTAGAGGCAGAAATCTTCATCACATTTAAAAGGTACTTGGTGTGTACTTAAAGAGCCGTAACCTATAGGGCTACGGACCGAGTGCTGAAAGGTGGGATTAGGCTGGGTAACTCTTTTTTGACTGGCACGGATATGATGGGCTGAATGGCCTCCAGTGTCGTAATTTTCTATGATTGTATGAACCCCCCCCGCCACTGCGAGATATCTGCGCTCCTCTAATTCTGCCCTTTTGAGCATCCCTGATTATAATGTTGAACCATCGGTGGCCCTGCCTTCTGTTGCCTGGGCCCTGGGTTCGGGAACTCCCTGCCTAAACCTCTCTGCCTCTCTTTCCTCTTTTGTGATGCTCCTTAAAACATACCTCTTTGACCAAGTGTTCTAATTTGACCTTATGTGGCTCAGTGTCAAATTTTGCCTGCTAACACTCCAGGGAAGCGACGTGGAATGTTTTACTACATTAAAGGTGCTATATAAATGCAAGTTGTTGTTGTGTTTCTATAGTTTTAATGACAGGATATGATTGATTCATATCTAGCAACTGATTCTGATCCCATCCCACACCTAACCCCACCTAAACATCTTGGAGGCATTTGGCGACCAGCTGGGTTAAAGGTGCAGTACAATAACTATTTCAAATTGCAATAAAATGGGACAAAAATGTGTTTTTGAATGAAGTTTTTTGAACAACCTTTGATTAAATTGTTCAGTGTGTTCTGATTTTTCCCGTCTTGATAATCTTGTACGCCATAGATTAAGATGCTTCACCGCCCACCACTTTCACCACGATTAACCATAACCCTTCACTTATCTCCCATTACAGCAACGACCTAAATTGGATGATAGCTTGGTTCAACATTTTTTACATGTAACTCAGAATGAAGGCCAGCCAGTAGACGAAGCAATGGACCGCGGAGCTCAGCTATTGGTAAACGGGCACCACGACGATGGACCCGAGGGCCCATCAGCACCACCACCAGAGACAAAGGGCGAATGCAAACGCGCCAAAGTGCTTCGCAAAACAAAAGGCACCCAAGAGACAGCTCCGTCAGCAGGGAACCAGACTCTGGGAAACATGGACAGTCCTCTGCAAAATGTTGGTGCGTTCCAAACCAGTCAAGGCCCAGTTGCTATGGAAACCAAGCTCGGTGCTCAGCAACAGCCAGGCAGAGATGGAGAATTTTCAAAGGAGGATTGGAAATCTCAATTGGACGTGGGGGAGGTTACACGAGGCGGGCAGGAGGCGGGTAGTCGAATACCCGAGGGCCCAGCAGGGGAGCGTACAGCAGGGCACCCACACGGAAATCACGAAGCAAATCAAGAGATTGAGGAAAATCGAGGGGAACAAGTGGATGTAGAGAAGGTAATTACTGTCCACGGGACGACCCACCACCCAATTCAGGATGTTGCATTTCTCTAATAGCAGTAATCAGAAGGTAGATCCTTACTCCCAGATTGCACTGCATGCTTCTCAGACCTGGTTGATGGAAAGGCAAGTGATCTGATTTCAGTTTTTCCCAAGAGGAAACTCAACATTCTGACCAATGTCCTCTTTTAGATTTGTACATATCGGTTTCTCAGTGAAGTAAGCCATGCACTTTGCGCCAGCTTTCACGGTCAAAGGATTGTTGTGCTGAATTACATACTGTTAAATTACTTATAGTACCCGGTGCAAATTTGTAAAGCTGGAAAACTTTCTATTTTTCTTTCTCTCGTCTTCTATGCCAATATAAGGGGGATTTAAAAAAAAAATTAAATTAGGCCCAATACCGTCAACATTTGAAGGAACCGTCTCCACTGGACATGGTCTGTATCAGTGGAATAAATGTAAATCAGTTGTACCTGTGTATGGTTGTACTAGGTAGCATAGTGGTTATGTTGCTGGGCTAGTAATCCATAGACCTGGCCTGGGTGATGTGGGTTCAAATGGCAGCTGGGGAATTTAAATTTGGTTAATTAAATAAATCTGGAATTTAAAGAAAAAAGCTCGTGTCATTAATGATGACCATAAAACTACCAGATTGTTGTAAAAACCCATCTGAATCACTAATGTACTTTAGGGAAGGAAATCTGCCGCCCTTACCCGGTCTGGCCTATATGTGACTCCAGACCGACACCTCCAGACTCTTAACTGTCCCTCTGTGGTTCAAGAAAGTGGCTCACCACCACCCTCTCAAAAGAGGTGGGTGGGGTGGCTTGACCCATCCACCTCCATGGCACGAAACTGGTATTGCAGTACTTCCAGGAACGGTGCAGTGGCTCTAGGCCTTTTAGCTAAGAGCATTGGCGCAGAGTGATCCTTGATGTGTGCAAGGTGACCTCTGGCGTTTGTGATCTGACAAAGAATTGGAACGATTGGCTACGAATTATAAAAAAAAAAAATTAGGGATGAGCAATAAATGCCAGCGATGTCCATGAATAAAAAAAATCAGTTGAACTGAAATTTGTAATTTTCCTTGTTTTAGGTGAGAGACGATGTTTGGTATGAGACGGACCGGGTCTGGTATGTGAACAAAGAAGGATTTACTTTAGGTAATTACTCTATGTTCTTAACCTATGAACTCGTACATGTTCTGACTAAATCTGTTTGATTTTGCTTCTGATATTGAAGTATTAATGAACAATTGGCAGATTACGGCAGGGCTGAATATCAGCAGGTCGATGTGAAGGAAGAAAATTACAGGGTCAAGTCCCTCTGTTGGCCTTTAGATGAGATGTTGAGCATTTGTGTGTTAAAGATCTCATGAAATGCTTCAAAGAGGAACAGAGAGTTCTCCTGATGTCCTGACCAACATTCTTCCCTCAACCAACACCATCAAAAACAGGTTAACTGTCCCTCATCTCACTGTGGGATCTTGTGTGCAAAATGGCCGTCACGTTTGCCTAATTAGCAACAATAATTGCACTTCAACAGGACAAGCAACGCCTCGATTTCAAAATTCTCATCCTTGTTTCCAAATCCCTCCATGGCCTTGCCCCTCCCTATCTCTGTAATCTCCTCCAGCCCCAAAACCCCCTGAGATGTCTGCGCTCCTCTAATTCTGCCCTCCTGAGCATCCCTGATTATAATCGCTCAACCATCGGTGGCCGTGCCTTCTGTTGCCTCGGCCCCAAGCTCTGGAACTCCCTCCCTAAACCTCTCCGCCTCTCTACCTCTCTTTACTCTTTTAAGATGCTCCTTAAAACCTACCTCTTTGACCAAGCTGTGCCCTAACTTCTTATGTGGCTCAGTATTAATTTGTTTGTCTTATAATACTCCTGGTGAAGCACCTTGGGACGTTTTACTACATTAAAGGTGCTATATAAATTTAAGGGGCTAGAAATTCCGTTGGGCCTCATTTGGGGCGCTAACTTTTGAAATCTCAAAGTATCGCCAGGTGATAATTTTCTGCTCCCGGGGACTTCAGCTTTGGCTCTCCAAGAGGGAAGTGGAGCGATAATTCAGGCGCTAACCGCTTCTCTTAGAGCGCTAAAGTGCGAGAACGGGGCAAAGTGCTGAAGAATGTGCAGTGCTGCCGGCAGCCGAGGCTGTTTCCCTCTCTTAAAGGGAAGGGCCAACGATGGGCACAACGTACTTCTGCTCAGTTCTGCGTTGAAAGAGGACCTGCGTGACTGCCATTACTGCCCTGAGAGTGGAGGGCTTGGATATTTTGCATTAAAAACGTTCAGCAGGCACCCGACTGGTGCAAAGAACAAAGTTTGCCATTCCCTTTAATTAGCGCTCCCCAAGCGGCCAGCCGAGGTGACAACTCCCCCTCTTCCTGCTGTTGGTGACGCCCGGCGATACAGCAGGGAGCGGGAGGGGAACTGCGCACTTTATGATGTCATGATCTACGGGGTGCTAGATAACGAGGCACTGAGGTTCGCAGGCGCCGCTGCATTCACTGCGCCCGGTTGGTAACCCCTTACCATCCTGATAGCGCCCCCTGCAGGCACTAATGGGAGGCGCAAAGCGGCTGAATTTCTCCTCCCATTGTTGTTGTTGTTGTTGTTAAAACAAATGTTTTCGATGTGAAGTGCTTTGGGACATCATAGATGCCACAAAAAGCTATATACATGCAAGGGCCTAGAAATTCATCTTGGACGGAGGCACAGGACGGGCGGTATCGGATCGACCACCTGTCACATGGTCAACGGATCTGAATATCAGGCGCTGTGTAGAACGAGCGTCTGATGCTCAGGCACTATTTTGAAGAAGGGCAGGCGAGTTCTGCCGGGTGTCTTGGCCAATATTTATCCCTCAACCCTCAACATTACCAAAACAAATTACCTCGTCATTATCCCATTGCTGTTTGTGGGCGCTTGCTGTGCGCCAATTGGCTGCCGCGTTTCCCACATCACAACAGTGACCACACTTCATTGGCTGTAAAGCGTTTTGGGACGTCCAGAGATTGTGAAAGGCGCTATATAAATCCAGGTCTGTCTTTCTTTCTGAAAATGAAATGATGCTCAATTGTTGTACACTAGGAGCTCCCTCATATATGTCCTGCACCATTGTACCTGCCAGCACAGTTGGCTTCATCTCAACAGTAAGCACTTCCTGGTTGAGTTTTGCTCTTCTTCCCTCGCCAACCCCCAACCCCCGACCCCCAAATAAATCTGTTTCTCCTCTCATCAGCCACGGTACTCAAACCAGATGTTGGAACCCCAGAACTTCCAGAGGGCCAAGTCCGAATCCGAATTGAAAGTGACAGCACGATCGTGGACATAGACGAAGGACTCATTCATAAAGTGAGTATTCGGCAACCTCAACACTCCTATTTGTTTCATTTTTTTTTTAACGAAACATTTTTTTTTCATTCTCTCCAGTTTTCTCTCCTCGAAGGCAACTGGCTCTCACTGAGGTCCAGCTCGGGGGTCTGGCTGTGCCGCGGCATGTCACCCAAATGGCATTCTTCATGTGTGAGCCTGGCTGCTGAGTGTGGTCGGTTTATTTGAACACTCAGGTGACATCCGGTGAACAGACAGCTGAGCCTTGTCTGTCTTCACCGGATGTCCCACTGCAGGCAATTTTTGGCAGGCCTTAGTGGGCAATGGTGACGAGTGGGAACTCTAAGGGCTAGACTTTCCATCAGGATCACCCAGTTACCGCCCCATTTAACCGCTGAGATTGAGTTTAACGGCCATATTTCCCACCATGGGACACTGAGGCCAACTGAGATCAACTAAGTTAGCACTGAACCTGGAAACCGCCTCGTGACTGAGTTCCACACTGGAGGGGGAGAGGGAAGGGGAGGGGGGAGGGGAAGGGGAGGGGGTGAGGGTGAGGGGAGGGAGGGGGCGGAGGTAAGGGAGGGAGGCGGGGAGGGAGAATTCCCTCGAGTTTTTGGCAAACTTTATCTGTGATGTGATGCCAAGTTATGCCAAAATATTTCACTCCAACAGACACTGATTCTTTAAATAACTCTTTAAACTGGCCAGAAAGAATCACTTCTATAATGTCCTGAGAATGTTGCCGTGCATTTTTGGATAATCTCTACCTAAGTCTTGGCCGACTGCAAAAAATAACTTGTAATGAATTATGATGCAGGTTGAGAAAGCAATTAAAAAGGGCTTACGGGATCCTGGGCTTCATAAATAGAGGTATAGAGTACAAAAGTGTGGAAATTATAATTAACCTATATAAAACACTGGTTCGGCCCCAACTGGAGTATTGTGTCCAATTCTGGGTACTGCACTTTAGGAAGGATGTGAAGGCCTGGGAGAGGGTGCAGGAATGATTTCCGAGAATGGTCCCAGGGATGAGGGACTTCAGTTATGTTGATAGACTGGAGGAGCTGGGGTTGTTCTCCTTAGAGCAGAGAAGATTGAGAGGAGATTTGATCGAGATGTTCAAAATCATGAGGGGTCTGGATAGAATAGATCGAGAGAGAGACTGTTCCCATTGGCAGACGGGTCGAGAACCAGAGGACACTGATTTAAGGTGATTGGCAAAAGAACCAAAGGCGATGTAAGAAAAAACCTTTTTACGCAGCGAGTGGTTAGGATCTGGAATGCACGGCCTGAAAGGATGGTGGAGGCAAACTCAACTTTATCTTTCAAAAGGGAGTTGGATAAGTATCTGAAAGAAAAAAATTTGCAAGGCTACGGGGAAAGGGCGGGGGGCGTGGGACGAGCTGATAGTCGGCACGGGCTCGACGGGCCGAATGGCCTTCTCCCGTGCTGTAACCATTCTACGATATATCTATCATTATACATGGGTGAAGCAGATTATGTATTCTAATTCACACCAGTTAAGTCTCAGTTATTCCCTGTGAAAGTTACTGTTTTTGTGGGGATAGGGTAAAGCAATATGTGATTAACTGATTTAAAAAAAGGAAACCAGACTCTGCATTTAATGGATTTGCAATCTATGCTCAAAAACTCTCCATGTTTGCAATGATCTGACCTTCAAATGATGAACACTGCTTTGTGCAGTGACAGCCTGCAGGTGTGAGCTCCACCTTGTGAAGTAATGACAGCACTGCACCAGTCTGGTTATGATACTTGTCCATCCTAAACTTCTTCAGACATTGTATTTCTTCATTTCGTGGCTGTCGCTTCCAGGCAGCTACGCAACCAATCAGCTGGAGAGGTGAGGCAGGAGTGGCAACTGTGGTGGGTGCACCATCCAAGGCTGATTTTTCTCCAAAGAACATAAGAAATAGGAACAGGAGTCGGCCATTTGGCACCTCGAGCCTGCTCCGCCATACAATAAGAACATGGCTGATCTGATTCTGGCCTCAACCCCACTTCCCCGCCCACTCCCCATAACCCTTGACTCCCTTATCATTCAAAAATCTGTCTATCTCCACCTTAAATATATTCAGTGACCCAATCTCCACAGCTCTCTGGGGTAGAGAATTCAAAAGATTCACGACCCTCTGAAGAAGAAATTCTTCCTCATTTCTGTTTTAAATGGGCGGCCCCTTATTCTGAAATTATGCCCCCTAGTTTTAGATTCCCCCACGAGGAGAAATATCCTCTCTGCATCTACCTTGTCGAGCCCCCTCAGAATCTTATGTTTCGATAAGATCACCTCTCATTCTTCTGAACTCCAAGGAGTATAGGTCCAACCTTTCTTCATATGACAACCCCTTCATCTCAGGAATCAATCCCGTGAACCTTCTCTGAACTACCTCCAATGCAAGTATATCCTTTCTTAAATAAGAAGACCAAAACTGTACGCAGTACTCCAGGTGTGGCCTCACCAATACCCTGTACAGTTGGAGCAGGACTTCTCTGCTTTTATACTCTATCCCCCTTGCAATAAAGGCCGACATTCCATTTGCCTTCCTGATTACTTGCTGTACCTGCATACTAACATTTTGTGTTTCATGTACAAGAACCCCCAGATCCCTCTGTACTACAGTATTTTGTAATCGCTCTCCATTTAAATAATAATTTGCTTTTTTATTTCTCCTACCAAAGTGGATCACCTCACATTTTCCCACATTATACTCCATCTGCCAAATTTTTGCCCACTCACTGAGCCGATCTATATCCCTTTGTAGATTCTTTATGTCCTTCTCGCAACTTGCTTTCTCATCTATCTTTTGTATCATCAGCAAATTTGGCAATGTTACACTCGGTACCTTCATCCAAGTTATTAATATAGATTGTAAATAGTTGAGGACCCAGCACCGATCCCTGTGGCACCCCACTAGTTACTGTTTGCCAACCTGAAAATGGCCCATTTATCCTGACTCTCTGTTATCTGTTAGTTAGCCAATCCTCTATCCAGGATAATATATTACCCCCAACCCTGTGAGCTTTTATCTTGTGCAGTAACCTTTTGTGTGGCACCTTATCAAATGCTTTCTGGAAATTCAGATATACAACATCAGCTGGTTCTCCTTTATACAAACTGCTCATTAGATCCTCAAAGAACTCCAGCAAGTTTGTCAAACGTGATTTCCCTTTCGTAAAAGCATGTTGACTCTGCTTGACTGCATTATGATTTTCTAAATGTCCAGCTACTACTTCCTTAACAATGGACTCCAGCATTTTCCTAATGACAGATATTAGGCTAACTCGTCTATAGTTTCCTGCTTTCTGTCTCCCTCCTTTCTTAAATAGGGGCGTTGCATTTGTGGTTTGGGTTGTTAGATCTTAATAAATCAGTCTAAGTTGAAGTATTCCAGATTTGAAAAACAGAATAATAATGTCATCATCATAGGCATTCCCTTGGAATCGAGGAAGACTTGCTTCCACTCTTAGAATGAGTTCTTAGGTGGCTGTACAGTCTAATACGAGAACCACGGTCTATGTCACAGGTGGGACAGATACTTGTTGAGGGAAAAGGTGGGCAGGGAGCCTAGTTTGCCACACGCTCCTTCCGCTGCCTGTGCTTGATTTCTGCATACTCTCGGCGACGATACTCGAGGAACTCAGCGCCCTCCCGGATGCACTTCCTCCACTTAGGGCGGTCTATGGCCAGGGACTCCCAGGTGTCAGTAGGGATGTCGCACTTTATCAGGGAGGCTTTGAGGGTGTCCTTGTAACGTTTCCTCTGCCCGCCTTTGGCTCGTTTGCCGTGGACGAGTTCCGAGTAGAGCGCTTGCTTTGGGAGTCTCGTGTCTGATATGCGGACAATGTGGCCCGCCCAACGGAGCTGATCGAGTGTGGTCAGTGCTTCAATGTTGAGGATGTTGGCCTGGACGAGGCCGCTAATGTTTGTGCATCTATCCTCCCAGGGGATTTGTAGGATCTTGCGGAGACATCGTTGGTGGTATTTCTCCAGCGACTTGAAGTGTCTACTGTACATGGTCCACGTCTCTGAGCCATACAGGAGGGGCGGGTATTACTACAGCCCTGTAGACCATGAGCTTAGTGACAGTTTTGAGGGACTGATCTTCAAACACTCTTTCCTCAGGCGGCCGAAGAATGATAATGTAGTTAACTATTAGCATACGGTTTTGTCAGCTCTGAGTCGGAAGGTTGTGGGTTCAAGTCCCACTCCAAGACCTTGAGCACATAAATCTAGGCTGACACTCCAGTGCAGTGCTGAGGGAGCGCCATGCTGTCGGAGGTGCCGTCTTTGTGATGAGACGTTAAACTGAGCCCCGTCTGCCCTCTCAGGTGGATGTAAAAGATCCCATGGCACTATTTCGAGGAAGAGCAGGGGAGTTATCCCCGGTGTCCTGGCCAATATTTATCTCTCAATCAACATAACAAAAACAGATTATCTGGTCATTATCACATTGCTGTTTGTGGGAGCTTGCTGTGCGGAAATTGTCTGCCGTGTTTCCCACATTATAACAGTGACTACACTCCAAAAGTACTTCATTAGCTGCAAAGCGCTTTGAGTGGTTCGGTGGTCGTGAAAGGCGCTATATAAATGTAAGTCTTTATTTTTTTTAATAAATCAGTTTGAGTTGAAATATTCCAGATATGGAAAACAGAATGATAATGTAGCAGGGATAAGCATACGGTTTTGTGAAGAGGAAACATTACAGTAGTAGAAAGGTACGATGATCGTCTACAACAATAAAGCGACCATGACCATTTGTAAATGTCACTTGTGAATTGCTTGTTCCGCCTAATTTGCGGAGGTATTTGGCTTGTAATTGCTGACTATTGTTGCTTTCATAGCAGATGATTTAACACTGATGGTGTACGTAACTTCCTTAAGTAAAGCCAGTCCGTGTCTTATTCTGCTATCTCTTCCCCAGACTAACCCGGCCAAGCTAGATTTTGCAGAGGACCTTGCACAGCTCCTCAGCCTGAACGAGTCCAGCATCCTCCATGTCCTGCAGCATCGCTATGAGTCGCAGCTCATTCACACTAAGGCAGGCCCGAATCTCATCATCATCAAACCGTCCAGTGCCATTTCCAACTACTCAGGAAAGGTAACTGAAATTGGACAGAATGATCAGAAGAGTCATCTGATTCATTTGAAACTGACCAACAGGGAAATGTCTTGACGTGGGGGGTGGGGGGGGGCAGGTCGGGGGTGGAGTGGGTGGGGGGTGGAGTGGGTGGGGGGTGAGGGGGGGGTTGGAGGGTGAGGGTGGGGGTGGGGGTGGTGGAGTGGGTGGGGGGTGAGGGGGGGTTGGAGGGTGAGGGTGGGGGTGGGGGTGGTGGAGTGGGTGGGGGGTGAGGGGGGAGTGTGGGGGTGGAGGGTGTGGGGGGTGAGGGGGGTGGAGTGGGTGTGGGGGTGGGGGGTGAGGGGGGTGGAGTGGGTGAGGGGTGGGGGGTGAGGGGGATGGAGTGGATGAGGGATGTGGGGGTGAGGGGGGTGAGGGGGGGTGGGGATGGGTGGGTGGGTGGGTGGGGAGGGGGGGGGGGAAATTTGGATAACTCTTTTATTGTTTGGAAAATGAGAAGTTCCAGTCGTCATCTTTGGGAAGATGGTGTCACAAACACTTAATACAAAATAATTCATCTGCATTGTGTTATTAAAAAAAGATTTGCACGTGTATTTTCTTTCTAGGAAGGACCTGTTTCCCTTAGCAGAGGGGTCAATAACCAAGGGGCATAGATTTAAAATAGTAGGTAGAAGGATTAGAGGGGACAAATTTATTTTCTCTACTGCAGGTCCTGGGGTACAGGGCTAAAATGTGACAAAAATGAAAGCATTTTTATCTAAGATGGAGATTGTCACTGCTAGTCAGGCCTACTTTCAAATCCCTGCCTCACAAAGTTGTCAGAAAATAACCCCCCACCCCCTCCACCTCCATCGAGAAGACCCTTGATCACCAGCTGCTTGTGGTACATAATGCGCTGCTTGCCATAAGCCTATGGCCCTGTTGGAGGGAGATGTCCTCGTAGTGAGCACCTCACCCTCTCTCTCTCCCTCTCTCTCTCTCACTCTCCTGCCCCCACAGCTCTTCCCCAGGAGGTTGCGGTTCCGTATCAGCCTTTCCTTTTAAAATGTTCCAAGAAAAAAAAAAATCTGGGAGGTGCTTCTGTCCCCTTCTGCCGCCGCCTTCTCTTGCGAGCGCTGTCACGACCCGGAAATCTGTTCCCTGGCAATTGTGCGGCAGGAATACTGGGAGCCTGCCCTGCATCTGTCATGAACACTGGCCCAGGAAAATAGGTCAGGATCATGGCGGGATAAAGCTGGTGGCTGAAAGACTTGCCCTGGAGGTAATTCCAGCGTGAATGCACTGCAGTAACTCACCAAGGCTTCTTCGGCAGCACCTCCCAAACCCGCGACCTCCACCCGCCTAGAAGGACAAGGGCAGCAGGCGCATGGGAACACCATCACCTCCACGTTCCTCTCCAACTCACACACCATCCCGACTTGGAAATATATTGGCCGTTCCTTCATCATCACCGGGTTCAAAATCCTGGAACTCCCTCCCTAACAGCACTGTGGGAGCATCTTCACCACACGGACTGCAGCGGTTCAAGAAGGCAGCTCACAACCTCCTTCTCAAGGGCAACTAGGGATGTGCAATAAATGCTGGTCTTGCCAACGACGCCCACATCCCAAAAAAAGCCAAAACACAGTGACTAGGTTCCCTGATTGCTGAGTACACTACATTTAACTGGATATTGGGCAGGCAAAGGCACAGGTTGTAGGCAGTGAGGCCTCACATACAGGAGTGGCCCATGTTGCTGACCTGAGGAAAAATATGCAATGCAAAATCCCAAAATCTGTCAAGAGCACGCTGCTGTTTCACTCGAGTGGCTAACTTCAATGTTGCAGTGTGGGGAAATGCTGCAGCTAATTGCAAACAGCAGTAAGGTCGTTACCAGATAACCTGTGCTAGTGGTGTTGGTTGAGGGATAAATATTCGCCGGGACGCCAGGAGACCTCTGTCACTCTGCTGAGGGATGGTTTAAAAGGAAGTGGAACGGTGCAGGGAGAAAGTTGGCTGAGGACAGGAACCAGAGGCTGAGCGTCAATGGGAGTTGCTGAGATTGGAGAAGGGTTGGAAACGGTTACCTCTGGGCTCTCCTTCTCCGGATACAGAGACTGTCCGCATTTGGGAATCAGGAGCACAGTCTGAACATTTGCTGATGGCACAGAAGTAGGAGGCCTGACAAACAGT